>NW_024726578.1:0-52170 GCF_018991925.1 Homarus americanus | reverse complement strand
CCTCTTCTCCTCCCCCCCCACCATAACACCATAATGATAATCCCTCATAAGCCACCCCATTATAACCAATTTTCATCGCTACGTTCAACAAATCATAAACTGTTGAGGGGCCTTCAGGTTAGGTCAGGTCAGGTTAGGTTAGGTCAGGTCAGATCAGGTCAGGTTAGGTCAAATCAGGTTAGGTCAGGTTAGGTTAGGTTCTCAATGGCTCAAAGCAAATTAGAATACCGTGGTCAGGGATGCTGTACAGGTGCATTCCATAATCCCATTGGTATTAAAGGTGTGGGAGGATTAAATTATCTTATATCTATTTACGGAGTTACATAAAGTTCCTTAATATCCAATACCAATATTTACAAACACTTCCTTGTATTATGGAGTGAAACTTGATGTTATTTTGGCGATATTTATAATAAAGAGAAATGTTCGCTGACTCTAAACCAAAGATGTGATAAATGAACGTACATACAGAACAGCTGCCGCAAGCAAAAAATTATACCATACTAATTTTTTAAGGTCATAGGTCAAAACTCAAGGCCAAACTTTTTAAGGTCATAGGTCAAAACTCAAGGTCGGACTTTTTAAGGTCATAGGTCAAAACTCAAGGTCGGACTTTTAAGGTCATAGGTCAAAACTCAAGGTCGGACTTTTTAAGGTCATAGGTCAAAACTCAAGGTCAAACTTCCGATAAACTAAAAAAATAAATGAATTGTAGTTATTGTATTAATATACATCATTAACCACTGTACTGTACAAGTCATTGTTTATAAATTTCTGAGACTGATTAACTACGGAAAATATGAGTCAGATAAAAAGATGAGAAAGTCACCGTTACTAGAGAGCTAAATTGGCCAAGATACCACAAGACAAGGTAAAAGAATACAGGTGAATACTGAACAAATTTATCATACAGGTAAGACAGAAATTTTCTTAAGCTAGTATTATTCCTGGATGCTTTAAGTCAGCACACGATGACGCACACACACACACACACACACACACACACACACACACACACACTTAAGCTGAGTCAGAGATCAAAGTCAAACCATCACTGGTACAATACGACTCTCAACATGGGTTTACAAAGGGAAAATCTTGTCTAACAAACCTGCTAACGTTTTTTAGGAAAGTCTTCGAGGTAGTAGATAATGACGAAAATTACGATGTTATTTACTTAGACTTTAGCAAAGCATTTGACAGAGTACCGCATCAGAGGCTTCTGAGAAAAATTAAGGCTCATGGTATCGAGGGGAAAGTTTTAAATTGAATAAAATCATGGCTCACTGATAGAACGCAGAGGGTCAGCGTAGATGGTGTTAAATCTGAGTGGGGCCGTGTAACCAGTGGGGCTGTCAGCAAGTTTGCGGATGACACCAAAAATAGGGCGGCAAATTAATTCAGGGCAGGATGCAATGCATTACAGGAGGATCTAAATAAACTGCAGGGGTGGTCTGAAAATGGCAAATGAAATTCAACACCAGCAAGTGCAGCGTACTTAATATTGGAAGAACAACACTTATAATGTATACAGCTCAACAACATCAACCTAGAGAAGTCGACTTGTGAAAGAGACCTAGGGGTACTTGTAAGCCCGGACCTACGGCCTAGAAAACAGTGCGTTAATGTTCGAAATAAGGCAAACAGAGTATTGGGTTTTATATCTAGAAGTGTAAGTGACAAGAGTGCAGAGGTCTTATTGCAACTATATCTTGCGCTAGTTAGGCCGCACCTCGATTATGCGGTTCAGTTCTGGTGCCCCTATTATAGAATGGATATAAATTCACTAGAGTCGGTGCAGCGAAGAATGACAAAAATTATTCCGGGACTAAGAAACCTTCCATATCAGGATAGGTTAAAGAAACTTAACTTGCATTCCCTAGAAAGACGAAGAGTGCGGGGAGATATGATAGAAGTATTTAAGTGGGTGAAAGGAATCAATAAAGGGGATATAGATAAAGTTCTTATAATATCCGAGCAGGATAGGACTCGGAGCAACGGATTCAAGTTGGATAAGTTTAGGTTTAGGAGGGAGATAGGAAGAAATTGGTTCACAAATAGGGTGGTGGACGAGTGGAACAAGCTTAGCAACTTTGTAGTAGGTGCGGGAACTCTGGAAAGTTTCAAAAGGAGGCTAGATAGATTCATGGATGATAGAGAGTGGTAGTAACTCTCGACAGGAGCTGCCATGCACAGGCCAACCGGCTTATTGCAGACTCCTTATTTTCTTATGTTCTTATGTTTGTGTTTTAGAATATCTCAAGGGGAGGAAGACCAGACTTACAGAACAGGTATAACATGAAATACCTTTTGAGAGTTATAGGTCATTATCAAAAGGTCACTGGAACTATACATCACTATTAAATTGTTTCCACTGCTTTTGTTGAAATTATTTAGTAATATATATTGATACAGAGATAACATGGCGTGACCTGTTGCCACCTGGATTACACGATATTAATTTTGTTACCTTTATTGTTAATATTGTCAGTAGGTAAGAATTTACTATTGTTACTATTATTGTTAACCATATTGGCGGGGATATTTTGTGTGAATCGTTGTTGGTTGTAAGAGTAAGGGTGGCTAAGAATATCCGGACTCACCTGAAGATTAGCCCCCCTCCCCCAGGCAAGGGATTCTAATAATTATATAATCCATAAATGATACAATTGCAAATGTTTTCTGGCCTCAGACTTAGTGGTTACGGTCCATGAAACAAACAACAGAATTACGGACAATATTAACCAAAGAGAGATTAAATATCGAAAAAGGTCAACAACAGATTACTACTCCAGTATTTTAATCTCTAGAGACGAAGATATTAGCTTTTACCGTAATAACATCAAATGCAAAACTAAACATCCACGAATAGACGAATGACGATAAAAAAATGTACACTGTGTTTTGCCAGAATTTCGACAGATTTGTATTTTAATTTCGACAGATTTGTATTTTACTCCTTAATACCGACTTGGCATTTAATTCTCAGTCAGAGGTTTTAATTAAAAAGAATATATAATCCTTTCATGCAATAATACTATATATATAAAACTGGTGGAGGCAAAGGTTAAACCAGTTTACACACTAATTGACCCTCAGGCAATTATAATCCTCGCCAGAGTTACCTTTACAAAGAACGCCAGAGTCTTTATAAACAAACCGATATATTGGTGTTAAAGGTTCGCTAGGTTTAGGAGCCACGTCATTTGTTGTCATCACGATCGTCATTTGTTTTTCTTGTGTCATGAGTAAGCGTTGCGCCATCGTGTGTGATTTATCTAAGTAGAAATAATGTCGACTACCTGTCAAGGGGGAAGGTGAAATTTCATAGTGATATTGTGTATTAGTCTTCCCTGATATTGCAACAAGTTTTAGCCATTAATAAAAAAAAATATGTTTAGCTCTTTACAAGGACACACACACACCCAAACACACCGAGAATACTGCAGGAGGTTCACACATGCAACTTGGTGAAGGGAAACGGTATATACACACGTTGAACAAGAACAAAGGACACGCCAGAGTTCAACGATAGACTGAACAGTGGATATTATGTTGAACTTCAAATTATATTTCTCGAATTTGAACAAGATCCGTCTCAATATCCTAGGGTATATACGTGTTATAGATGGACCTAAAACACTACTGTACATCGTAAGTTCCGTCAACACCCCCAAAAGAACTCACATCTCAAGAATAATATAAGTTTTAGTTGATCTTACATTAAGTTCTCTGATTTAAATACAGGTTCTATCTCGACATCTCATAGCTGACTCACCACCTCGCTAGAAACAGATGCGTCGCGTGTCTAGGGGAGGACAAGCAGACACCAGGCACCACAAGTTATGGACCCATCTAGGACCTGGGCGTGTTATTAAGTAAAGCACAACCGGAGGACCACACGCGACTCCCGGGCACTCAACTCCTGTGAAAATTTGCCCAGGTGCATTTTTTTGCTCAGGGGGAAGAGGGGACGGGGAAGATGGAAGGAAGCAATGTAAAACTTAATGATTTGTGTTGTGACAGTCGTGTTAAGGAGGTCAGGTATATATGTAGGTATGTAAATAACTCAATCAAACTAAAGAAAACAACAACAGCAAGAAAAAGAATAATAATAAGAAGAATAATAAGAATAATATAACATACAGTACACTCCAGCTAACAATCCCGAACATAAAATATTTTTCAACCAACAAAATATGAAGAAAAAAATCTCTTCCATTTATATCTCAGTTTCTATAAATTTTTGGAGGTAATTTAAAACGCTATTACAGAGCTATTGTCCTGATTTAAGTGAAAGCAAGAAAGTAATAAAATGGTAAAGTAAGAGGAGTGAAAGTATTTATATTTTTAACTTGTACTTGGTGTGTGGTGTAAATATTTGTTACTTTGTATAATGGATGGTCATGCATGTTTGCGTATTCTTAATTAACGAAACAAGATGTGATGTCGTGTGTGTGTGTGTGTGTGTGTGTGTGTGTGTGTGTGTGTGTGTGTGTGTGTGTGTGTGTGTGTGTGCGTGTGTATAATATCTTTTAACAAAATGCCAATATTCACAGGTTTATATAGATCATTTTCATCCTCTAATACAGTACAAACTACACAAGATATATTTTTATAAGCCCTAACCTAACCTAACCTAACCTGTGTAAGTTATAGGTCAGTGTTTATGATACGAGGTCCTATGATTTGTTATATTTCACACATTAAACTTAAGTCTGATTGTTTTGCATTCTTTCATGTATAATTTCGTATAATATCAGTATGTTAGTTTATTATTCACAAATTATATCAAGATGTATAATTTTCATCAATAATATCTGAATACTTTACCCTGAAAGTTGTCACAGAGTTATAGTTTTAAAATTCTGTCTTTCAGTGAATTCATCTTTAATGTGCTGCATTTTATTTTCCTCGCTGACTTAATTCACTTTCTAATTGACTTGTGATGTAAATTATAAAAGTTCTCTTGAGAACTAATTATTTCTCTCCACCAACATCTGTTCATCTATGACTTTAGAAAATGTTGTACAACTTTTAGGTTAGGTTAGGTTTATAAGAACTATCCTACTTGAGTCTTTCTACAGGTCCGACTTGACTTGTGTGCCTGTAGTAAGTAATTCAGTAATTATATTAGCCTTGATTTGTTTACTAGAGCTCTAACTACTCCTCCTTGATGACTGGTTACATAGGCCCTGGGATCAAGAGGCACCAGTCGCAATTGGCCCCAGTCCCAACATGCACCAATTCTAATAGGTACCAATCCCAATTAACCCCAGCCCTAATGGTTAAATTTGAGCAGCTTAGATTTTATCCCGGCTAATTACTGGCCCTATTAGGTCTAGGTCTCATTAGAACAACTAGGGCCAATTAAGACTCTGGTCCATTAGAACTTGAGCTCAATTCACCTGCAGTCCTCCTCATTACCTCTTGGACTATTCTCAAGTACGACTCCATTTGCTAACACTTTACGTATATTAACTAAATCACCCTTGAGGACAAGTGATGGGGAAATCGATGAGTATGAATCATTAATACTCCTCTGGGTATTAATGATGCCTTGAGCTTGATGACAGTAATCAGTGAGAGTAATATTTTACCCATCAGAGTACAATCAGCCGAACCGTGTTGTATGATTTCTTTTGTTTGAGTACTCGATTTTTAAAGACGATTCAATTTATTTAAAGATTAATTATGAAGGCGTTGAATAATTGGGGTTTGAATTATTTAGGAAATTATATTAAATGGGTTCAAATTTGTACCTAGAGGGTTAGTGAATTGTATTGGTAGGTTCTAGTAAAACGCACTCAAGTGGATGGAGAATCGTACTCAGTCATATAAAAAAAATAATGTGTTAAAATTGAAGGCTTATAAAAACGTACTCCAAGAATTATAAAACTAGATATACAAAGCCTACCTACAGTATCGTCCACAATCTTAATCCAGTAGTCTAAATATAGTACTCAAATATATAAAAAAAATGCAAAAACAGTTAAGTAATCTAACTCAGAATTGTTCATCTCTCCGAGTACTATTTCTAACCCTTTGAGTACAACAATTATAAAACCATGTATTCTCAGTACCACTAAATTCACTGACTGTACAATTTGGAAGTTATAAATAACGCTTAGAGCCAACACTAACATTTTTTTTTTCGGTGAACTGCTGCGCCCTTGAAGCGTTTTATAAGCTTTAAGTACTGCCGAGTGGCTACAGGGCTCGCCTCCCGTCCTAAGGGTCGATGAATCGATCCCAGAACCCTCCCCAACCACCCAGCTCTAAATGGGTACCTAACTTTACATTTGGGAAAGTGAAGGCGGGAGAGTTCAGTGCCAGCCACGGTGCCTCCTTGAATACCACAGGCTTAGTTTAGAGTGTGTTGTATGCACAATGTCCCTAGAAAGCAGTCATGATTATAAGAACCAATTTCGTCTTTCACTGCTTTTGAAGGCTATTGACTTAAGGGGAGGGGGGGGAGTGACATGCGTGGCCTAGAAGGGCGGACAGGTGTAACGCTTGTCATTAATTAATAAAGAGCTTGTAAGCTGGTAAGATTAATTAGTGGAGGAATACGTCTCCTTTGTGAGTCAGCTTATTCACAACTTGATAACTCGGTTAAGCGCGATGTTTCCAGAAGTTGCTAACCATGTTAACAAGTTTAGCAAAGACGGTGACTATCGTGAGTGACTTTGGCTCCTCCTCGATAACAAAAGTCAACTTGTTATCTCAGCGTTCACGTAGAGCGGGGAATCATTAGTTTAGGCACAGCGGGTGTTTCGCATAGTGTATGTGTCTTAATATAGGCATAGTTTATGTGAGTATATGTTTGTTAGCATAGCATGTGTGTCTCAGTGTTGACATGCCGAGTATATCTCAGTTTTGGCATAGCGTGTGTAGTGCATTCCAGAGGCAGGCGAAGATTTACATCCTCAACTGACTGGGTTTCGTGTGTATTCCAGTACAACAACGAGCATTGCCCAGCGTGCTTGTTCAGTTTACCTTCATCGCTCTTTAATACGTGGGAACAACACAAGAGGCGGTTTTCTGTACAGTCTTACAACACCAGTGACGATCAATCCTGTGTCGTCCAGGGCAGAGTTGGATCCTGACATCAATTATACAGACATTCCACTCCACCAATTCTATTTATCTCATTCCACTCATAGGTAAGGTGGATCAAAGGGTATAGAAACCTAGAAGGGGGAAATAACATTGGTGGAAAGCTAGAGTGGAAACCGACAGGAAAATACCTCCCCCTCCCCACAAAAATATTTAACACACGGGTAGAAAAATCAACACACATTGTATATATCCTGACTTTACACATGTAGTATACCAAGTGAATCTATAACACCCACGGAGATTCACAACACTTCAAACTAAACTATCTTACAAAACCTAACGTGTCCTTAATTAGATCAGGTTGGGTATAGTGATTCTATTTCATCAGGTGAGGGTTGGGAAGCCTTGTGTTCTCCCGTTAAAGGACTAGCTTGTTACCTATGCCTCTAAACCTTTTTTAAAACACAATTATGATTAGATTAGGTTAGGTTAGGTTAGGTTAGGATAGGATAGGTTAAGTTAGATTGGGTGAAGTATGGTTAATCCGTGAATTAAAACAAAATTTTTTATCTTCGTTTCGTTAATCTGACACTTTATTTTCGTGGGAGTATCAACAGCAAGAAGCACCAGGGTTGTATGCAGAGATGGGGGCCACAAGCATAATGAATTAACGAGCTTCAAACACTAAACAACCTTGAATGACAGACCACAAACGACACAATCTCTTCCCCTGATAACACCAATTACTAGAAAAAAAATATACCAGATTAAACTCTTCTTATACACAGGAAGAGCCAAGAGTGTTTAAAGGAAGTTAGTTTGATTTTCTATAATATCAGTAAAATCGATTCTAACATTACAAAGTTGTTTATCCGTCAAAGACTTTTTATGCATTTTATAATTTTATATTTATTCCCCGATATCCTGAGTATGTCCATTCGTGTGTTCGTTTCCGTGTATGATCATGTGTTATTGTGTTCGTGTGTCGTCCGTAGGTTCGTGTGTTCATCTTTCTAGGAAGGAAGTTTAACCCTGACAGCTTGAATAAAGGACCCTGGCCAAACTCTGTACCTGACATGACCCAACCTAACCTAAACACAATTTAAACTAAACTGAACACGACTAAACCATGCTGCTATCTATCTAAATTTTGTCAAGCTCAAATAATCCTTGTCACCACTGTCATACACCCACCAACCCACAGTCATACACCCATCAACCTAAAGTCATACACCCATCAACCCACAGTCATACACCCACCAACCCACAGTCATACACCCACCAACCCAGTCATACACCCATCAACCTACAGTCATACACCCACCAACCCACAGTCATACACCCACCAACCCACAGTCATACACCCACCAACCCACAGTCATACACCCACCAACCCACAGTCATACACCCATCAACCACAGTCATACACCCACCAACCCACAGTCCCACAGTCATACACCCATCAACCCACAGTCATACACCCATCAACCCACAGTCATACACCCATCAACCCACAGTCATACACCCACCAACCCACAGTCATACACCCATCAACCCACAGTCATACACCCATCAACCCACAGTCATACACCCATCAACCCACAGTCATACACCCACCAACCCACAGTCATAACCCACCAACCCACAGTCATACATCCATCAACCCACAGTCATACACCCACAACCCACAGTCATACACACCCATCAACCCACTGTCATACACCCACCAACCCACAGTCATACACCCATCAACCTACAGTCATACACCCATCAACCCACAGTCATACACCCACCAACCCACAGTCATACACCCATCAACCTACAGTCATACACCCATCAACCTACAGTCATACACCCATCAACCCACAGTCATACACCCACCAACCCACAGTCATACACCCACCAACCCACAGTCATACACCCATCAACCTACAGTCATACACCCATCAACCCACAGTCATACACCCACCAACCCACAGTCATACACCCACCAACCCAGTCATACACCCATCAACCTACAGTCATACACCCACCAACCCACAGTCATACACCCACCAACCCACAGTCATACACCCATCAACCCACAGTCATACACCCACCAACCCACAGTCATACACCCACCAACCCACAGTCATACACCCACCAACCCACAGTCATACACCCATCAACCCACAGTCATACACCCACCAACCCACAGTCATACACCCACCAACCCACAGTCATACACCCACCAACCCACAGTCATACACCCATCAACCTACAGTCATACACCCACCAACCCACAGTCATACAGTCACCAACCCACAGTCATACACCCATCAACCCACAGTCATACACCCACCAACCCACAGTCATACACCCACCAACCCACAGTCATACAGTCACCAAACCCACTGTCATACACCCACCAACCCACAGTCATACACCCATCAACCCACAGTCATACACCCACCAACCCACAGTCAAACAGCCACCAACCCACAGTCATACAACCACCAACCCGCAGTCAAACACCCATCAACCCACAGTCATACACCCACCAACCCACAGTCATACACCCACCAACCCACAGTCATACACCCACCAACCCACAGTCATACACCCACCAACCCGCAGTCATACACCCACCAACCCGCAGTCATACACCCAACAACCCACAGTCATACACCCACCAACCCACAGTCATACACCCACCAACCCACAGTCATACACCCACCAACCCGCAGTCAAACACCCATCAACCCACAGTCATACTCCCACCAACCCACAGTCATACACCCATCAACCCACGATCATACACCCACCAACCCACAGTCATACACCCATCAACCCACAGTCATACACCCACCAACCCACAGTCATACACCCACCAACCCACAGTCATACACCCAGCCTCTGTATCTGACTTTACCTGACCTGACTTAACCAGATCCAATCAAGAAACCCATTATTTTTCACCTCTATTACACCTTGAAGCAGGTATTGAGGCCACCTGACCTGACCTCAATTACTCTGCAGTATTCCCAAGGCATCTGACCACCTCTGCTAGCGTATTCGGTACACCTAACATGACATGACCTGACCTGGCCTGGCCTGACCTCCAAGAACGAGAAAATATACCCAAGATCTATTTAAATCTATCCCAGAAATTTAAACCTTCAATATATTTGTTTTTAGTTCATTGGTTATGTCTTTGTTTTGCTCTTGTGTTTACGGTTCTTGTTTATGAATTAAAGAAACGATAAGAGAATCCAGCCCGTCAAACTTCTACTGATAATCACAACTCGAATTATGCAACTGAAGAACAACAACAACAATAAAAAGAACAAGAACAAAAAGAACAGCAGGATATAATTCCTATAGAACCTCAAGACTAGTTTATTAATGCCTTAAGAAACACTAACAACAATCCTCAGCCAACACGGACCTACAAAACATCAACAAGGTGACGACAACAACAGCTCAAACGCTCCAGCTTAACACCTACAAATTTCCGGGAGTTTAGTGTCGCTACATGAAACAAACACGGCGGCGAGTCCTACAGCTACACACTGTAATGGTCGGCGGAGCAAAGGACGAGACAGCAACGCGTACTCATTGGTGGAGCTTTAATAACAACAGCATGTGGTGTAACTGTTAGATGTTCTGGGTAATAAGTTCTATATACAGGAGAGAACACAAACACCTGTATAGTTTTGTAGGTTCGGTTTACTGGATAAGAGTATGTACACAGAGGTGGGTAGCACTCCTCACTAGCTAGGCTCCGGGTCAACTACCATAGACGACGTATGGCAAGTGATACATTAGCAGCTTCCATACGTCGCCAGGCACATTAATTAAGCGTGTGGGATATGGTAATAATATTGCCACACGCTGCTGGCTAGGCTGAATAAATATAAATGGAGCACATACATAATATACATACATAATACATAATCCAGCATACATAATATACATACACCTCCCTCCCCCCTATACGCTCATAGCAAAGTCTTGAGCGGACCTTTTCTTCTGGATCCGTTCTGAGCGTCGAGGGACTTCATCACTGGGAAGGGTATGGGACTCAACACTGGTGGCGGGGCCAGCGGAAGGCAGTGTTACGGGGCGGAGAAAACGGCGGTTCCTCCACCACACACGACCACTGGGTAACCGCACCTGGTAGTCCCGTGCCCTGCCGAGACCCATGACTACGCCTACTTTGTCCCAACGTAGGAGGTCGGGTCCTGAACACGGACTCTGGGTGCCGACACTCAACCTGGGGAGAGGACGGCGGCTGCTGTAGCGCGGGCGACGACGTCCTGAACACGTTCGGCGGCTCGGCGATCACAATCCTCTGTCTTGGCCTGCCACTCCTTGGAGAAGGATTGAGGGTGAGCAGGGACACAAGAACGAAGGGGCGTCCATACAAAACCTGGGCAGGGGAGCGTCCGGTGTAGTTGGGTGTGTTGCGGAGTTCAAGAAGACCCCGGTCGAAGGCCTCGCAGTCAATATTCCCAGAAGGGGCCACCTTAAGGATGAGGTGCTTCAAGGATTTGACAGCAGCCTCAGCGTGGCCGTTGGACTGCGGGTAATGGGGCGATGGCAACACATGCCGGACTCCCCATCGGTCAAGGAACGCAGCAAAGTCCCGGCTTGTGAACTGAGGCCCTCCGTCGGTTCGCAGGCGTACAGGAACGCCCACGTCACGGAAGTAGTGGCGGAACTTGCTGATGGTGGCGGCAGACGTCGTGTCATTACCGCCCTTGATGACAACCGGCCAACCAGAGAGACGGTCGACGATAACAAGGAAGGGCTTTCCTGACACACAGAAAAAGTCGGCCGACACAGACTCAAAGGGGCGGGTGGGGTTGTCGTCACTCATGAAGGGTACCTGCTGCTGGCTGGGTTGTAATACGTGGCGGGGCTTACACACCTGGACAGCATTGGAGATGTCGGGGTCGATGCCAGGCCGGAACACAGTCTGTCTTGCACGCCGTTTGGTGGCCTCGGCTCCACAGTGACTGTCGTGGAGGCGAGCCAAGGCGTGGGGACGTGAAGCAGCAGGGACAACTACCGAAGGAGAGGTGTCGCTGGCCAGAGGTAGGGCGGCAGCAGGGTAGTTGCTGCTCCCTTCGTGCACCCTGTTGGCGTGTCTTACCTCAAGAATAGGTTTTGGGAAGTCCTGGGAGATGATGGCCAACTCTTGACAATGTCTGTAGGACAGCAAGGGAGTCGGGACACCATTATGCACGTCAATCCAGGCCTGACACGACCTGTTGCCAAAGGTGACATGTGCATAGAGTGAACCCAGGGCTGGGGCCATCTGTGAACCATCTGCCGTGACGCAGATGTCCTCGGGAGGCGGTCCTAGATCGCTTGGAGAGAGCCCCAAGTATCGCAAATGCTGGGGACCGATGACTGTAGCGTCAGCGCCGGTGTCGGGCAACATCTGAAGACGGGATGACACACCGCCGTAGGTCACGATGACGCTGATGTACTGGGGGGCTTTGGTCCTGGGATGCGAGGAGTACACCCTCCTAAAATGGGTCGGGCTTTGTCCCGGGTCGTCGTGCCTCTGATTTGGCGACTGTGGGCGGCCCTCACTGGTAGAAGGGCGCCGAAGCTTCCGCCGACGCTGTTCCTTGGGTTTGTTGGAAGGGCAACACTTGTCATAGTGGCCCAGACGGCCGCACACATTGCACTGGACGCGTTTGGCTGGGCACCGTACTGTGAGTGACCAGTGGCCCTTACTGTCACAACTGCTGCAGGTAGACTGAGCAGCTGGACATACCTGTGTTCCGTGGTGCTTACCACAGTTGTTGCAAAATGAACCGGGCGAGGACGTGGTGGGCGAAGGCGTAGGAGCAGACTTCTTGTCCTTCTTGTACCGGGAAACAGCGCGTACAGCTGTAGGGGGAGCTCGGATGGCAGAGGTGGCACACCTGGCAGCCTCATAGGAGCGACATATCGTCAACACATCCTGAAGAGAAGAGGAAGAGTCGAGGGAGGTGAGGCGTTGAACAAGTTCCTCGTCCTTAACACCCATCAGGATCACCTGCTTCAACTGGGTCTCCTCGCACTGCTGGTGGTGGCCTAAACATATATCTACCTCTTCCGAGGCTCTCTTAAGACGTACATAAAAAGCGTCAAAAGACTCACCCTCCATCTGTCTGCAGCTAAACAATTCCCTCCTGCGCAGAGCTTCATTCTGCTGTCCTTTGATGTGCCGTTGTAGAACGTCCAGTACCTCCTCTACAGACAGCGAAGAGGTTGGGGGTACCTGCAACGTATGTTCTAAGACACGCTGAACTTCCAAGGACAGGCACATACGCAGCTGGATGAGTTGTTTAGGCTGTGACAAACTCGGGAGATCCACCATTGTAGCATAATCAGCCCACCGCCGCCGCCATTCGCGAAAAGTCTGGAAATTTACATCAGGCTCCAAGATGGGCGGCGTTTGAGCTGCTGCTTTAGGTGGGGCTGGGGGGCGTGAAGGAAGCATGGATGAGGTATCTGAACCATTCAGTACCGAGGCAGTGTTAGAGCCAGGGGCTTGGTTAACAGTGAGGCGAGATATCAAGGCTTCAAACCGTGCACTGTCTTCCATTCTCCGTTGGTGGTCTTGTTCTGCCTCTGCTTGCCTTCTGTGCTCATCCGCCAAACGTCTGTGAGCTTCATCCTCGCGTCTCTCATCTCTCATAAACTTCATTAAGGCAATTATCTCTGGAGATAACGCTGAATGTTGAGGTGAAGGGTTGCGCGATGTTGTGGGAGCTGGGCCGGCCTGGTCATCCATCTCTGGGGGACTATCATCCGCTTGACTCATCCAGGCGCTGGGTCCACGGCTACGTAAGGCATGAGACATAACTACTTTATCTGTGTACTGTCTTAAATCAGTGTTGACCGGTCAGCCCGTCGTATCAACAAGATTTCAGACAAAAAAAATTTAATTAAATACACAGATAAGTAGGTTATATATATAAAATATATATAAGAAACCGCGCGGTCAGCAAGTGTTAGTACATGTATGTGTGTGTGTCCCACGCAAGGAGAGCGTCTCGCCCCAGCTGTGAGGGAGGGGGGTGGAGGCGGCGCTGTGAGGGAGGGGGGTGGAGATAGGAGTAGCTCAGTCGCTCTCTGTAAACGGTCAGAGGAGGGTGCGCTGAGCTCTACACCCCACAAATGCCCAGAACATGCCGTATACCTTGGAAATCCGTTCGAACAAGGTCACACATGAATGGCACGAAACACACAATGCACTAAACACTTCACAGAAAATCACTGTCACTGACACTGCTCAAAGTTGCGAAATTCTTCGAGGGATGACGCGGGGTTGACCCAAGGCGGGGATCCATCAGCCGCTTTCCACAAACTTGCACTAATCACTCGTAATAATCCAGTAAAACTACGCACTGCGCCATGTTAGATGTTCTGGGTAATAAGTTCTATATACAGGAGAGAACACAAACACCTGTATAGTTTTGTAGGTTCGGTTTACTGGATAAGAGTATGTACACAGAGGTGGATAGCACTGCTCCCTAGCTAAGGTCCTGGTCAACTACCATAGACGACGTATGGCAAGTGATAATAGCAGCTCTTCCCAGCGCCGCCAGGCATTACTAATTGGGCGTGTGGGATATGGTAATAACATTGCCACACGCCATAGCTAGGCTGAATAAATATAAATGGAGCACATACATAATATACATACATAATACATAATCCAGCATATAATATACATAGTAACTAGGAGATGTGTGTGTGTTGTGAGGTAGTGAAGGACCACAACATCTCACGTTTTGTGTTACACGTCAAAGACTGAACAATGTGAAGCAGCGGCCCTCCCCCCACACCACGCTGCCTGTAGTAACACCACCGTTAATAAAGGACAAAACGGTACAATATGGAGGTGGGGGTGGCGTGTGGACAAGGCACGAGAGAGCGGCCTTGTTAATATGATGGTCACCAGACACGGCCAACACCAGGTGGCGGGTGTAGCTCTTCCTGCTGAATAAAAACCAAGAGCGAGTTTGACGACGCTACACGAACACCGTCCTCAAGGGGGACATCTTGGACTCGAGTGTGAGAGATAGAGACTCCCAAACAATCAAACACGTCTGGTTAATTCCTTCACTTTTATATAAGAACACATTCGTCTTCAACTAAACACGATTTCTTTTCAACTTCTCCTAAAAAATTCCTCTTCGACTCCAAGGCTGAAATTCGAGTCCCACTTGAAACGAATAAAATAAAATATATGTGAAGAGAAAATGTAAATAGTGTGTTTGACTGTGTGAGGCTGATGGAAGCAACACTAATTATGCTGTATAATGGGTTGTGTTCAGTAAGGTCAGAGTGATTAGTGGCGCGCGCCATCACCACTTCCCGCCTCCTATACACGCCCCTACACCCACCACGCCTCCCTCTTGCCCAATTCAACACGCCCACTTAGCTACCCCTACACGCCCCTTACCCTCCCCCCACCATACACCACGCCCCTTGCTGCCTACCCCTTACGCGCCCCCACCCCTCCACACCACGCCCACCCACTCATCGTACACTAATAAGGTGATAAGATTACCTCATCATGACACTGGTGTGAATCAGCATCAGGAACTCACCTTCCTCTGCATCAAGGTGCCCACCCTCACCCACCCTACCTGGCAGCCACTCACCTGCGTATTATACCACCTGACACGGGAAATCACACACACACGGGATGACACGGTAGAACACAGTGCTTGTAAGGTAAATAGAAGCCAGTCTTAATGGGTCCCAACCTTAAACTATTAGGACTGAGGCCCATTAGTATTGAGAGCCGTCAGGATTGGGACTCATTAAGACTGAGGTCTATTAAGACTGGAACCATTAGGCCTGTGGTATCTTTGGACTGAGGCTCATTAGGACTGAGAACCACTGGAAATGTGACCAATTAGAATTGGGGCCCATTAAAACTGGGACCCAATAGGACTGGGGCCCATTAGGACTAGGGCCCATTAGGACAGGGGTTCATTTGATAAGATGCCCACCTAGTAAAAGTGCAAAAGAGGGCATGCAAGATTATTCTCTCCCCTTCCTACTCCACATATCAAGAAGCTCTCAACACACTGACCCTTTCGACTCTCACTGACCATCACCACGACCACATCTGCAAATTTGCTAAGAAGCTTCTACACCATCCTCGACACCGGCTCCTACTACCACCTGAGATCCCTAGCCCGAGAATTGCTGTTTGACACCACAACCGCATCCAGCCCATAAGTGCACGAACTGATCGCTATAAGAACAGCCCAGTCCCAACCATTGTAAAAATTATGAATAACTTGTAATAAACCAGTGTATTCACTCCCAGTAAATACTACTTCTTGCACTGTCACTATGTTGAAATGCACTGTAGTTTGAGCTTTTCCACATCTAGTTATTATATATCTTATTTGTATCACTTATGATACTTGTATTTTATTTGTAATTCGAAACCCATTCCCCAAATATGTAACTGTATATTTTCAGCCTTCTGGCTGCCAAGCTCTTTCAATAAACCGTTAATTATTATTATTATTATTATTATTATTATTATTATTATTATTATTACACTTAATTCTACCAGTTGAATCACAGGTGATGGCCGTCAGCCACGGTAGTTGAACACCAACTCAAAACAAGGGTTCGACTCCCTAATGAGAAAAATGTCCAATAAACAACATTTCAGGTCGAGTTGTTTACATATTGAATGGGGACGGCCATCTTGTTTCCCTTTTTCACCGGGGGATTCTGCCGGCCGGTGTCACGACATGGCCGCCGGAGCCCATATAGCCCCTTTGTTACTACTGCTGCCGGATACACCTGTGTTGTAACCATAGGTGTATCTGGCACCTATACACACCTGCCTCGAAGTCAGGTGTAACCACCACCTGTACACACCTGTACATCACACACCACAACACCTTCCACACTCCCAACCAAACTTAAAGCAATTATTATATATCTATAGTGTAACTAACTACACATTACAATACACTGAAATAATAAAACAAAAATATATTCAGAATCTAAGAGAAGCATAGGAGAATAATCCTTAAATACAAACTCTATAAAACTTAATCTTGGTTACACCGCATTTTTTTCAGTAAGACAATATATATAATTACATTGGGCAGTCCATTACCACAAATTACACTGATAAACGGTACGTAATGGATACTGAATTACAAGTCTCATAACTAAGTCTGGTTAAAACAGTGGTAGACATTGTTTAGACATAAGCCAGTTGACTGCTGAGGTGAACATTAAACTAGTATGATAAAAATAGCAACCAATGATTTGAAGATTAATTAATGCAAATGTGAAATACCTAAGAGAATAGCAAATAAATGAAATACACCAACGCGATAAATAAATAAGAATGAATGGAAAATTATTGAACAATAAAATGAAAATAAGAAAACGAATAAACAGTAAAATGAAAATAAGTAAGAATAAAAAAAAGAATAACAATTACTACAAAACTAAATAAAACAAAATAAACAGAAAAGAATAAGAAACACAATAAATAAATAACACAGCAACACAAACAACATCATTTACTGTGTTACTTCACATCAACGTGTCCAACATTTGTCTTGACTCCATTTTCGTGAATATAACACACATCCCGGTAAAAAAAAAAACACCAACGACAACAATAAATAAATAAACATTAAAAATAAATTCAATATATTTTGCCTAAGATTTTTTTTACTACGAAGTCAGGGCAAAAAGTTTGTATACGAATCTTCCTCAACATAATGCGGGGAAGCAGTTCTTTCACCACAGTTATACTCGTAGGTTATACTGTAGAGATCCCCGTGTTCAGAATACAGAGCCACTTATTGACGGTACAGTTACAGCCATTTATTGACGGTACAGTTACAGCCACTTATTGACGGTGCAGTTACAGCCACTTATTGACGGTACAGTTACAGTCCAAACTTCTTGGTACAGTTACAGTCCAAACTCCTTGTACACTTGAGGGCGGTTGACAACATGTGAATGCTGCTTGCATTATAAATTGTCAGAATAAAAAACTAAAAAAAAAAGTCAGATACTAAGAAAAACTGAGTAAATTAATGTTAAAATATCAATCTACCTTACCTACATCACCTCCTTAAGTAGATGGTATATTATCCAGCATGTCCAGGGAATACCCGAGGAACCGACTCTATTCAGAGATAGTGAAAAAAGTATCTTGACATTGCAAAGTTTAACTGTAAGCCGAAGGAACGTTTGTAATGTGACTTATTATGTGAAATTGTAACTTGAAATTTTTTGTGAAAAAATATTTCCCTATAAAGTTTGGCAGTAAATGAAGTATTACATCAAGGTGTAACTTGTAGTTCCTTGTGGAGTAAATTACCTAAGTGGACGATACAGCTACTCCAGGGTGTAAGACCTAGAGTAGAAAGTCTTAAGACCTAACCTGAGGTTGAAAGACTCTTATAGTGGAACGTCTTAGGTATTGAAACTTTAATTACAGTAAATAAAATATAATATACCTAAACATTCCTTCACCTGGCGACAACTAATGATACAGGTGGTGTAATAGCTCTTTAAAATTCCTCCGTTTGATATAATAATGACCACACATGAACTTATAATGTGCAATATCTTGATAACACATTAGCTGCAACATTACACATAGTCCAGTGTATGTGTAGTGAGGGACATCTACCTAAATGAGTTACAGAATGTGGAGTTGAGGCCAAAAAATGTTGGGACATGTTTGAGATCATCAGTTGAGCCAAACGTTTATACTCAATATTGTTTTAATGGTATTTTAGAGCGACCGAAAAATGTAAACAAAATGGCCGGCTTGGCTCGGGGGATCCACGAGTCCTCTTATGAAGGATCGACAATAAATGAAAACAAATCAGATTAATTTAAACACATTTCCAAGAGTATTAGATCCTGTAAAGAGAGAAAATTAATACTTGATATTTGTAAAAGCTTTTTTTTTTCGTCCGTTTTCGTCTTGGTTAAAACAATTGTGGTGGTGTTACCTGTTCCAAACGGTAGACATCAAGGAAATGGATCAAGACCTTAATACTCAAAGGTACACATGATGATTTGTTCCCAAGTCCGAGGATATACTTCACAAAACAGATTAACTTTAGGACACAATGATGGCGAACAAAATAACATCAACATTGCGTACAGCACATATCTTGCTTTGACTCTTAACTCTTGTAATTTTTCGTAATGTTAGTGAATGAAATTGAGATTCAGGGCATATTTTCCTGTTTTTCTTTCTAATCAAGTGTAAAGGAAGATGTACTGTTTATTGATGGATTTGGTGATGTCTTAATAGTGTATTAGTGTGTTAATATTACACAGGTTTGATATAGTGGTGACGGTAATGTAGTGTAGTAAGATTTTAACACATGGAGGTGAATTTGTCTTTTATGTTGAGGATTTAAGAACATAAGAACAGCTGAGGATTTAAGAACATAAGAACATAAGAAAATAAGGAGTCTGCAATAGGCCGGTTGTCCTGTGCATGACAGCTCCTGTCGAGAGTCACTACCACTCTCTATCATCCATGAATCTATCTAGCCTCCTTTTGAAACTTTCCAGAGTTCCCGTACTTACTACAAAGTTGCTAAGCTTGTTCCACTCGTCCACCACCCTATTTGTGAACCAGTTTCTTCCTATCTCCCTCCTAAACCTAAACTTATCCAACTTGAATCCGTTGCTCCGAGTCCTATCCTGCTCGGATATTATAAGAACTTTATCTATATCCCATTTATTGATTCCTTTCACCCACTTAAATACTTCTATCATATCTCCCCGCACTCTTCGTCTTTCTAGGAAATGCAAGTTAAGTTTCTGTAACCTATCCTGATATGGAAGGTTTCTAAGTCCTGGAATCATTTTTGTCATTCTTCTCTGCACCGACTCTAGTGAATTTATATCCATTCTATAATAGGGGCACCAGAACTGAACCGCATAATCGAGGTGCGGCCTGATTTGTTAAAGGGAAGATCTGGTGGACGGGGATAATTGTCTGGTTGTGATGGACACGGCTCACCTAACCTAACCCAATCTAACCTAACCCAACCCAACCTAACCCAACCTAACCCAACCCAACCTAACCTAATCCCTATATATGTGTGAGATAAGGTTCTGATTCAAGAACAAGATGCACAAGTTCGAATCCAAATTGAGCTGTAGGGTTTGTTGACTAATTCGGGGCTTCACATTCATAAAACTCTCAAATGGGATACGACTAAACCCGAAGCCCCATCTTCCGTCGGTCGGTCGTTGGTGTCAGGTCAAAGTTCAGTTTGTAGTTCACCTCCTGTGATATGTGTCATTTATCGAAACGAAACATTTGGTTAACGTGAAAACAAAACCTCAAAGCAACACGTATAAACAGGGTCGAGTTTTCATCGGATTTTACGTCATGAAATTTTCCATCTTGAGAGAGAGAGAGAGAGAGAGAGAGAGAGATTGATTGATTGATTCCGATGCTGAAATTAACACTAAAATTTTATACTGTAAATGAGATAAATGCAGGTAAGGTTGGCGTATGGAATTATTGAAGGACGATCACAGAAATGTTTTACCTGTTTCCTGTGATGTAAGTCCAAAATGGTGTTAATTGTCATGGGTTTATACGTCCAAAATGTTCTTCATATCATAGGGTTTTACATCCAAATATGCCATCCAAGTCCATATGTCCATTCATCCAGTTAGCTGTTTATCCATCCACCGATTCACCCACCTACCCATCTCTCATCCCATTCAGTCACCCATCTACCCATCTATCCTCCCATTCAGTCTCCCATCCATCCATCCATCCATCCTTCCATCCATCACACGAGGAATAGAATGACCCACTTATAATTTTTCTCTTTCCTGCTGCACTAAGGATCAACCACCCAGAGTGGTATGGCTACCCTGAGTAAGTACACTCTGTATTCCTCCTTTACTCTATTGTGGGTGTAGGTGGTGGGTAGTGTGTGTTTGTGGGTGTAGAACGTGGATAGTAGGTTTGTTTGTGGGTGTAGGGCGTCGATAGTAGGTTTGTTTGTGGGTGTAGGGAGTGGATAGTAGGTTTGTTTGTGGGTGTAGGGAGTGGATAGTAGGTTTGTTTGTGGGTGTAGGGAGTGGATAGTAGGTTTGTTTGTGGGTGTGGGGCGTGGATAGTAGGTTTGTTTGTGGGTGTAGGGAGTGGATAGTAGGTTTGTTTGTGGGTGTGGGGCGTGGATAGTAGGTTTGTTTGTGGGTGTGGGGCGTGGATAGTAGGTTTGTTTGTGGGTGTAGGGCGTGGATAGTAGGTTTGTTTGTGGGTATAGGGCGTTGATAGTAGGTTTGTTTGTGGGTGTAGGGCGTGAATAGTAGGTTTGTTTGTGGGTGTGGGGTGTGGATAGTAGGTTTGTTTGTGGGTGTGGGAGCTGTGGATGGTAGGTTTGATTGTGGGTGTAGGGGCATGGATAGTAGGTTTGTTTGTGTGTGTGTGGCGTGGATAGTAGGTTTGTTTGTGGGTGTAGGGCGTGGATAGTAGGTTTGTTTGTGGGTGTATGGCGTGGATAGTAGGTTTGTTTGTGGGTGTAGGGCGTGGATAGTAGGTTTGTTTGTGGGTGTAGGGCGTGGATAGTAGGTTTGTTTGTGGGTGTAGGGCGTGGATAGTAGGTTTGTTTGTTGGTGTAGGGAGTGGATAGTTGGTTTGTTTGTGGGTGTAGGGCGTGGATAGTAGGTTTGTTTGTGGGTGTGGGGCGTGTATAGTAGGTTTGTTTGTGGGTGTGAGGCATGGATGGTAGGTTTGTTTGTGGGTGTAGGGAGTGGATAGTAGGTTTGTTTGTTGGTGTAGGGAGTGGATAGTTGGTTTGTTTGTGGGTGTAGGGCGTGGATAGTAGGTTTGTTTGTGGGTGTAGGGCGTGGATAGTAGGTTTGTTTGTGGGTGTGGGGCGTGGATAGTAGGTTTGTTTGTGGGTGTGGGGCGTGGATAGTAGGTTTTTTTGTGGGTGTGGGGCGTGGATAGTAGGTGTGTTTGTGGGTGTAGAGCGTGGATAGTAGGTATGTTTGTGGGTGTAGAGCGTGGATAGTAGGCATGTTTGTGGGTGTAGGGCGTGGATAGTAGGTAGGTTTGTGGGTGTAGGGAGTGGATAGTAGGTTTGTTTGTGGGTGTTTGGGAGTGGATAGTAGGTATGTTTGTGGGTGTAGATACATACATTGTTAAGAGGAATAAATCAAAATGGGAAGAAGATTAAGATAAATATACTGATGATTTATGGTACAGGTGAGTTAATAAAATTGATATAAATAGATAAATACAGTAGATAGATAGATAGATAGATAGATACAGTAGATAGATAGATAGATAGATGTATGATTTTGTATACCGCAAGAGTAACTAAATATTCCTGTACCTGTATTTTCTTTCAGTTACAAAATACACAGGATTATAAATATGAGTATGCACATTGCACATCAGGTGTTACAGTCAGTGGTAATATTTTGTAATACTCTTAAGTGATGAGGTAACAGAAGAAATAGACGGATACTAACGGAGAGTTTTTGTAGAATTAGACAGACATTCAGACAGTAAAACTTCTTCCGACAATACAAATTTTGACGGTGGAATTTATACACGAGAGTGTATGGATAATTATGATGAGCTGAATTATGACATCTACGTCTGATAATCCGTTGTTTAGAATGGATTATTATTATTTTTGTTGAGTTATTTAACAGTTCGAGAAAAGGTTTATTATGGTACTATGTCCTATTATCACACAAAGTCATAATTGAAGTAAAATAACCAATTATACTGTATTATTTTAGACAATACATAAGAACATAAGAACATAAGAATGGAGGAAACTGCAGCGGGCCTATTGGCCCATACTGAGCAGTCCCGTTTACACCCAACCCCTATTGCTCATATTAGCATCCAACCTATGTTTGAAGCAATTCAGCGTATTCGAGTTACTAACGATGATATTTGCACCAGCCTATTCATTCACTCACTTGCTTCCAAAACCAGTGTTACCTATCACGCCCAAATTCCAACTTGTCCAATTTAAAACCATTGTTATGAGTTCGCTCCTGGTTGGATAATTTGAGTACCTTTGTAATGTCCCCTTTGTTTAGCCCTGCCTTCCACTTATACACCTCTATCAGGTCGCCCCTCGCTCTACGTCTCTCGAGGGAGTGCAAATTAAGATGCTTTAACCTGTCTCTATACTCAAGGTTCTTAATGCCCGGGATTAGTCTTGTCATTCTCCTCTGAATTCTTTCCAAGGATTCTATATCCATTCTGTAATACGGTGACCAAGAACTGAATCAGTGTAATCCAGGTGTGGTCTCACAAGAGCAAGATACAGTTTTAGACGGCCTGCTAGTCTGTATCCAACAACTCCTTTAAGCAGAATCCAAGCACTTATTAGCCTTTTGTTACGAGCAAAAAAAAACACTATTGTTTACGGGCTATGTTCCTTATCACTTATCTCTCATTCCAAATTCTCTCTTTGTCGTGGATTTATGGCATCGCGCCACAGTTCATTCTGGTATCTGCTTCCTGTTTACATCTCCTTATAATGAGTAATTTTACATTTGTAGACGCGAATTCTCATTCGCCATTTTTCATCTATTCGAAAAATTTTACTAGATTCTTTCCGTAGTTTTGCCGAGTCCTTTCGGTCAGATTTGATACCATCGTCCTATTTATATGTCATCAGCAAATTTACTTATGTTGCTGTCAATGCCGATATCTTTGTCGTTTATGTATATAATAAATAATAGTGGTCCAAGTACTGAGCCTTGGGGAACTCCACTTGTGACGTTGCTCCAATGGGACTTAGTGCCGTTAATGCTCACTCGCTGTTTCCTGTCCTGTAACCACGCCCTAATCCATTTAAGGATGTCACCTTTGATGCCATGAGCTTCTACCTTTCTAATTAGTCTTTCGTGGGGGACTCTGTCGAAGGCATTGCTAAAGTCGAGATAAACCACATCATAATTGTGCCCCTCGTCCACCGATTCGAAAACTGATGAAAAGAATGTTAATAGATTAGTTAGGCAAGAACGTCCGCTTGTGAAGCCATGCTGGGAATCATTGATCAATCGGTGTTTCTCCAGGTGATTTCGAATAGAGTTTGAAATGATTGCTTCCAGTAATTTGCCTACTATTGATGTTAGACTGATTGGGCGGTAGTTAGAGGATAGTGATCTATCCCCCTTCTTGAAAATCGGTATTACATTCGCTATCCTCCAGGATTCTAGTACTACACCTGTTTTTAATGACATGTTGAACAACTTTGCTAAGGGCATACTAAGCTCTTCCTTACATTCCTTTAATACTCTGGCAAATATCTCATCGGGACCAGGTGACTTATTAGGCTTTAGTTTGTCTATTTGCTTACTAACATCGTTACTAGTCACTACTATCTCACTTAATTTGTTTTCTTCACTATCTCTCAATAGAGTCGGTGCCTCGGGTATTCCCTGGACATGCTGGATAATATACCATCTACTTAAGGAGGTGATGTAGGTAAGGTAGATTAATATTTTAACATTAATTTACTCAGTTTTTTCTTAGTATCGGATTCTTTTTTTAGTTTTTTATTCTGACAATTTATAATGCAAGCAGCGTTCACATGTTGTCAACCGCCCCCAAGTGTACAAGAAGTTTGGACTGTAACTGTACCGTCAATAAGTGGCTGTAACTGCACCGTCAATAAGTGGCTGTAACTGTACCGTCAATAAATGGCTGTAACTGTACCGTCAATAAGTGGCTCTGTATTCTGAACACGGGGATCTCTACAGTATAACCTACGAGTATAACTGGTGAAAGAACTGCTTCCCCGCATTATGTTGAGGAAGATTCGTATACAAACTTTTTGCCCTGACTTCGTAGTAAAAAAAATCTTAGGGAAAATATATTGAATTTATTTTAATGTTTATTTATTTATTGTTGTCGTTGGTTTTTTTACCGGGATGTGTGTTATATTCACGAAAATGGAGTCAAGACAAAGGTTGGACACGTTGATGTGAAGTAACACAGTAAATGATGTTGTTTGTGTTGCTGTGTTATTTATTTATTGTGTTTCTTATTCTTTTCTGTATATTTTGTTTTATTTAGTTTTATTGTAGTAATTGTTATTCTTTTTTTTATTCTTACTTATTTTCATTTTACTGTTTATTCGTTTTCTTATTTTCATTTTATTGTTCAATAATTTTCCATTCATTCTTATTTATTTATCGCGTTGGTGTATTTCATTTATTTGCTATTCTCTTAGGTATTTCACATTTGCATTAATTAATCTTCAAATCATTGGTTGCTATTTTATCATACTAGTTTAATGTTCACCTCAGCAGTCAACTGGCTTATGTCTAAACAATGTCTACCACTGTTTTAGCCAGACTTAGTTATGAGACTTGTAATTCAGTATCCATTACGTACCGTTTATCAGTGTAATTTGTGGTAATGGACTGCCCAATGTAATTATATATATTGTCTTACTGAAAAAAATGCGGTGTAACCAAGATTAAGTTTTATAGAGTTTGTATTTAAGGATTATTCTCCTATACTTCTCTTAGATTCTGAATATATTTTTGTTTTATTATTTCAGTGTATTGTAATGTGTAGTTAGTTACACTATAGATATATAATAATTGCTTTAAGTTTGGTTGGGAGTGTGGAAGGTGTTGTGGTGTGTGATGTACAGGTGTGTACAGGTGGTGGTTACACCTGACTTCGAGGCAGGTGTGTATAGGTGCCAGATACACCTATGGTTACAACACAGGTGTATCCGGCAGCAGTAGTAACAAAGGGGCTATATGGGCTCCGGCGGCCATGTCGTGACACCGGCCGGCAGAATCCCCCGGTGAAAAAGGGAAACAAGATGGCCGTCCCCCATTCAATATGTAAACAACTCGACCTGAAATGTTGTTTATTGGACATTTTTCTCATTAGGGAGTCGAACCCTTGTTTTGAGTTGGTGTTCAACTACCGTGGCTGACGGCCATCACCTGTGATTCAACTGGTAGAATTAAGTGTAATAATAATAATAATAATAATAATAATAATAATAATAATATTACTGATATTATAGAAAATCAAACTAACTTCCTTTAAACACTCTTGGCTCTTCCTGTGTATAAGAAGAGTTTAATCTGGAATATTTTTTTTCTAGTAATTGGTGTTATCAGGGGAAGAGATTGTGTCGTTTGTGGTCTGTCATTCAAGGTTGTTTAGTGTTTGAAGCTCGTTAATTCATTATGCTTGTAGCCCCCATCTCTGCATACAACCCTGGTGCTTCTTGCTGTTGATACTCCCACGAAAATAAATTGTCAGATTAACGAAACGAAGATTAAAAATTTTTGTTTTAATTCACGGATTAACCATACTTCACCCAATCTAACTTAACCTATCCTAACCTAACCTAACCTAATCTAATCATAATTGTGTTTTAAAAAAAGGTTTACAGGCATAGGTAACAAGCTGGTCCTTTAACGGGAGAACACAAGGCTTCCCAACCCTCACCTGATGAAATAGAATCACTATACCCAACCTGATCTAATTAAGGACACGTTAGGCTTTGTAAGATAGTTTAGTTTGAAGTGTTGTGAATCTCCGTGGGTGTTATAGATTCACTTGGTATACTACATGTGTAAAGTCAGGATATATACAATGTGTGTTGATTTTTCTACCCGTGTGTTAAATATTTTTGTGGGGAGGGGGAGGTATTTTCCTGTCGGTTTCCACTCTAGCTTTCCACCAATGTTATTTCACCCTTCTAGATTTCTATACCCTTTGATCCACCTTACCTAAGAGTGGAATGAGATAAATAGAATTGGTGGAGTGGAATGTCTGTATAATTGATGTCAGGATCCAACTCTGCCCTGGACGACACAGGATTGATCGTCACTGGTGTTGTAAGACTGTACAGAAAACCGCCTCTTGTGTTGTTCCCACGTATTAAAGAGCGATGAAGGTAAACTGAACAAGCACGCTGGGCAATGCTCGTTGTTGTAGTGGAATACACACGAAACCCAGTCAGTTGAGGGTGTAAATCTTCGCCTGCCTCTGGAATGCACTACACACGCTATGCCAAAACTGAGATATACTCGGCATGTCAACACTGAGACACACATGCTATGCTAACAAACATATACTCACATAAACTATGCCAATATTAAGACACATACACTATGCGAAACACCGGCTGTGCCTAAACTAATGATTCCCCGCTCTACATGAACGCTGAGATAACAAGTTGACTTTTTTTATCGAGGAGGAGCCAAAGTCTTTCACGATAGTCACCGTCTTAGCTAAACTTGTTAACATGGTTAGCAACTTCTGGAAACATCTCGCTTAACCGAGTTATCAAGTTGTGAATAAGCTGACTCACAGAGGAGAAGTATTCCTTTACGAATTAATCTTACCAGCTTACAAGCTCTTTATTAATTAATGACAAGCGTTACACCTGTCCGCCATTCTAGGCCACGCCTCTCACCCCACCCCCCTCCCCTTAAGTCAATAGCCTTCTAAAGCAGTGAAAGACGAAATTGGTTCTTATAATCATGACTGCTTTCTCGGGACATTGTGTATACAACACACTCTAAACTAAGCCTAGGTACCTTCTTAACCCCTCATAATCCGCCGATGGAAAGTCTGGGACTCTGACCATATTTTCATTATTTTTCCTTTCCAAATTTAGGGTAAACCTGATTTCTCTGTGATCACTGTTCCCAAGTTCTTCCCCTATTGTGATATCTCTGATAATATTTTCTTTATTTGTTCATACTAGGTCTAATATATTGTCACCTCTAGTAGGTTCTGTAATTAGTTGATTCAAAAAATTGTCCTGTACTGCGTCTAGGAAGTCTTGAGATTCATAGTCACCTTCAATGTTGTCCCAGTCAATATTTCTGAAGTTGAAATCCCCCATAATGCATAGGTTGTTGTATATTGCTGCCCTACTCATTTCCTGCCATATGGGCTGAGTTGCTTCTTTCCCAAGACTTGGGGGCCGGTAAATCACTCCCATAATTAGTTTTCGCTTCTTTCTGCCATTTCTACCCATACAGACTCAGTTCCTATTTCACCCTTTATTGTATTATTAATGCACCATTTTAATGTATCTCTGACGAAGAGTGCAACTCCTCCCCCCTTCCTACCTTCCCTGTCCTTGTGAAAAAGGTTGTACCCTTCTTTGTGTTACTCAGATAAAAAGTTCTTGCTCGCCAGATTCATCCAGGTTTAGGTGGCTACTATGACGTCTACATTCTCAGTACATACAACCGCTCTCAGCAAGTCTATTTTATTTCTAATGCTCCTACTGTTTGTATAGTACACATTTAAACCTACCCTTCCCTGGTCCTGTTTTACCCCTTGTTCTGAGTAACCAATTATACTCCCCTCTATCTACTGGCGAAACTTCCCCTTCGGAGTGACAATTTCACGCTCCAGACAAGTGTACCCCGTCACGACTGTACAGGTAGTCGTTGCCGTAGAATCGTCGCCAGTTATCAATGAACGCCCAACCATTGCTTACACAATGTTTTTTTTATTCCAGTCGGCAATTTATAGCAATTGCCTTGGACAGCCTTTCACCGCCAACTCCTCTTCTAGACGAGACACCACATACTATTGGGTTCCCTACCCTATCACTAATCTTCCCTAATGCCTCCCTATACCTGCTGAAAAGTTCCTCACTCCTAACCTTTCCTATGTCGTTGCCTCCTACTCTAAGACACACTACCGGATTGGTACTTCCCCTGACAAGACTCTATCTATCCTCTCAGCTACATGCCCTATCCCAGCCACAGGAGAACACACCTAAGTCCTACGTTTCCTATCTCTTGCACAAAAAGTCTAATCTAAGAACCTCACCTAATGTCTACATTATTAATATAATGAGCACAACAGGGAGGAAAGGTTATCCTGTAGGCAATTGTACATAGTTACAATTCTCTCTCTCTCTCTCTCTCTCTCTCTCTCTCTCTCTCTCTCTCTCTCTCTCTCTCTCTCTCTCTCTCTCTCTCTCTCTCTCTCTCTGCCCTATTGGACATAGGAACATTAATAGTAGCAGACAAGTCAGAGGAAGAGAGACCAGTTCTGATCACTGTGGATTTACAACGTGAACTGGATGATGTAAGGAGGGAGAGAGATGTTCCTCTCACTGAGAAAAAAAAAAGGATGGGAGAAGGAGAGGATTTATTTGCAAGACCAAAGAGAAAATACTTTTATCAAGGCTACTGCTGCGACTAATGATGTTTTTAGTAGTTTTTTTTCTCTTCCCAAGTGATTTTGTTCTCAACTGGTGTCCCTGTAATATACTGGTCTGAGGAGGATATCAGTCGAGTACTGACCTTTCGCAGCTTAAGCCCGAAAGCTTATCACTACTTGCCTGATAGAAGTCAATTTCGTTTCCCATCTATCAGTACACTGCATCGTTGGATTCTCAGCTCAATGTGGAACCAGGTGTGTTGCATGCACTTCTGCAACTGTTGTACCATAAATGTGAGTCTATGGATGACTGTAAACGTCTACGTGTTTAATCTTTTGATGAAACAAGTGTCAGTGAAGGTAACACTTGTCTTGTGAGGTCATAATTCCTGTCACATCACTCACACCTGGAGGCAAAGGCAGCACCTGTGATCACCTGCTCTAACTGCCCCCCCCCCACCACCCATAATCTGATAATCTGTTGTCAGTGGCTGTAACACTTATCATATGAAGTCATAACTCCTGTCACCTCATGTCTACATTATTAGTATAATGGACAAACAGGGAGGAAAAGAACTCCTGTAGGCAACTGTATATATAGTCATCATTACCCTATCTTAAGCTGCAGTTATTTAAATACAAGACTATAACTGAAATACATTGTTTTTCTTTTAACCTTTCCTTCTGTGTATCACCCACCACACTGACTGGTGTCCTTAGCTAAAGTTATATGCAAGATTAAACTCTCTATTAGTATTATTTTCTATGTGAGATACTGAGATAACAAAGTACAGTATATAGAACCATAAAATGTTCTGTTTATAAGAGGTGAGAGGTAGGCGAGGAAGTCTGCCTGCTGACGTCAGCAAAGAACATAAGAACATAAGAACATAAGAATGGAGGAAACTGCAGCGGGCCTATTGGCCCATACTGGGCAGTCCCGTTTACACCCAACCCCTATTGCTCATATAAGCATCCAACCTATGTTTGAAGCTATTCAGCGTATTCGAGTTAATGATGATATTTGGTAACTTGTTCCATTCATCCACTACTCTGTTTCCAAACCAGTGTTTACCGATTTCACGCCTAAATCTAAATTTATCTAATTTAAAACCATTGTTACGAGTTCGCTCCTGGTTGGATAGTTTGAGTACCTTTGTAATGTCCCCTTTGTTTAGCCTTGCCTTCCACTTATACACCTCTATCAGGTCGCCCCTCGCTCTACGTCTCTCGAGGGAGTGCAAATTAAGATGCTTTAGCCTGTCTCTATATTCAAGGTTCCTAATGCCCGGGATTAGTCTTGTCATTCTCCTCTGAATTCTTTCCAAGGATTCTATATCCATTCTGTAATACGGTGACCAGAACTGACCTGCGTAGTCCAGGTGTGGTCTCACAAGAGCAAGATACAGTTTTAGGATGTCCTCGCTAGTCTTGTAACTAACACTCCTTTGTATGAACCTGTATAGATATGTGAACACGCCCGACGCCAAGACTCTGTTACCATTCATTGTACCATTTATTCACATGTCTGTATTACTACATATCATTATACCATGTCTGATATCTATGCCTATGTTCACTCACTAGGCCCCGATATTCTATGTCTGTACCGCGCTAGTCGAGTAACTAGAGGACCTCAGTTATTGTCCTAGTGATGTCTAGCAACTCTCCTTGCCCAGCTAGACAACATCCCTCAGATCAGCCTCGGCCTACCTACGGTCCGGGGTCCCTTGTGCCCGCTCCTGTACCGGTCGGCTATCACGCCAAGTCTTGTACACTTATTGAATATACCTACTGCTCGTGCTCTGGAGTTTCAAGAACCTTGTCTAGGATTGCATCCACTACATGGCGCAGTTGAGTAGCTCCAACACGACAGTTCACAAGTTGCAAAAGCCGGCCTAGTCCGTCTCCCGGCCTAGTCCGTCTCCCGGCCTAGTCCGTCTCCCGGCCCTCTCTGTTTCCCGCCCAGAAGATATACTCCACAGTGCCCCTGGATTTACAGTGCTTTGTGACCTTGTGAAGTGCCCTAAGTGAAGTGCAGTGCCTTTCATGTCTGTTTGCTATGTCTCTGCGGCCCTACAGGTAGCAGAAACGCCTTCAGCCCAGTCTCCAAGACAGCACCTCCGGCATACACCCCCCGCCCGCACAGGCCCGCAAGCCACTGACTCCCCTACACTGAGTCACCACCAGCCGCCCGGGCGCCCGGAGGGATACACCGCTGCCAGCCGTCTCCCCTCACTTCACAAATATTACAGTCAGTACTCTTTTACTTGCCCGCCAGTTCCTGCACTTAGGCAGGTACATTGATAAAAACATAGCACTTCACCTTATTCTCCTTGTCTTTCCCATCGCAACCACACCAAGCACGAGATGTCTGACCACGACGATTTGCCGGGAAATTTAGATGAGGATTATGAGGTAGACGAAGCCTTACAGAACCCCCCACCCCCCCTCACGCCTCACACGCCGGGCGCGCCAAATTCAAAGGATGGGAGCCAGGATATACGTCAGTTAATCTACTTCCTACAAGTTTCCCAAGAGAAGGAAGCCCAAAGACGTCAAGAGGAATCAGCTTACCGTCTCCAACTTCAACAACAACACCAAGCTGATAACCACAAACTCCTGGGACTAGTGGAATTGCTGGCAATGAGGACGACTTCACCAGCTGCCACAACCAATTCGCCAGCTTCAGCCTCTTCACCTATCCCCCTTGGGTATGCCCCAGTGCCTTCTCAACCACCTGTTCCAGTCTCAACTTTCGTCGACCTCTCCGTGCCTCCTCCACCGCTTGCCGTCTCGAGCACACCCCTGCACAGCAAGTCTTCAGTTACCAGCCCCCCACCTCTTCAATCTGATGCAACATATCAAGTATACCGTCAATGGCGACGTCGTTTCGAAGACTTTGCTGTCATGTCTGACCTCAACCGAATGCCCCCTCAGAAACAACTCATCCAATTAAGATCGTGCATCTCCCTCGATGTTCAACGCCTCCTAGAGCACACGCTAGCCATTCCCCCTGACTCCTCCATGTCAGTGACAGAGGTCTTAGACGCCTTGCAGAGTCATTTCCGTGGCCTCCGCAATGAAGCCTTGCGTCGTAGGGAACTGCTATCCTGCAAACAAGCCTCTGGGGAATCATTCTCAGACTTCTATGCACGACTTAAGGACCTAGCAGCCGAGGTGGACCTATGTACAGGCGATCCTGTAACCTGTGCCGAGATCCAGCTCAAGATGATCTTGCTGATGGGTGTACGTGACGAGGACCTGCTTCAGAAACTCCTCACCCTCGACGCCGCCTCCCCCCTCACCGACTTCGTCACCCATTGCAGGTCGTATGAGGCCACAAGAGAGGCTGCCTCAGCTATACACTCATCGCCATCTCAAGTTCACGCCGTCTCCACCTACAAGAGGAATCAACGCCAGATGCAGACGGCGTCCTCTCCACAGCCCCCGTCACGGTCACCAGTTTTCTCTCCCGAATCCTGCAGAAGCTGTCAGCGCCAGCACGGTCCAGGAAAGTGCCCTGCGGCTGATAGTACATGTCGAAACTGCGGGTTTCAAGGCCACTGGCCCCGCACACCTCGATGTCCCGCCAACAAGGTCTCATGCAACGCTTGCAACAAGCAAGGACACTTCGCCAAGTGTTGCGGGTCCACCAAGAAGCCTCCATCCCCAGGTCAAAATGTCTCTTCACCGTCTCCCGAGAACAACAAAGGATGCCTACGCGTGGACGATGCCTCGAGTGACAGGTCCCCCAAGCCCGTCAATGTTCGTCTGTCCTACGGCACCAACTCTTCCAACCTCCTGATGATACCTGACACGGGCGCGGACATCACGGTGATTGGACCAACACACCTGGACGCCCTCAACGTCCCCAGGAGTAGCCTGTCACCCACAGCCAGGAACGACGTGCTCACAGCGGACGGGTCCCCGATGTCTCCAGCTTTGGGGTGCTTCAAGGCAACATTACAGCTCGGTCCCAAGTCTTGCCTTGCCACAGTCCACGTCCACGAGGGCATCCAAACCCCCCACTTGTCATGTGGCCATTGTCAGGACTTGGCCATCGTTTCATCCGAGTTCCCAAAGCCCATCCTCGCCGTGACACACCTCAACAGGTGTGCAGAGATACCTGTTTCAGCCATGACCACACCTGCTGCCGCCCGGGAGTTCTTTTTTCGTCAGTTCAGCGACGTCCTTGTCTCCAAGCCCGACCTCCAGAAGACGCCGCTCAAGAAGATGACAGGCCCCCCGATGAGAATCCACCCCAAGCCTGGCGCGACGCCTTTCGTCATCCACACACCCAGGCCTATCCCCTTTGCCATAGGGGACAAGGTGAAGGCAGAGCTCGATTCTCTGGTGCAGCAGGGGATCATCAGACACGCCGGTGAGGAGCCCTCCGAGTGGTGCCACCCTATGGTCTTGGCACCCAAGCCTGTAGGTGTTCGCATCACAGTGGACCTCACCCATCTCAACTCGCAGGTCTCCCGTCCCGCCCATCCATCGCCTACGCCCATCCAAGCAGTCCGCAGCGTCACCCCGTCTGCAAAGTTCTTTACCACGGCGGAAGCACTACATGGGTACTGGCAAGTCGACCTGGCGGAAGAAGATGGCCACCTCACTACATTCATCACGCCCTACGGCCGCTTCCAACACTGCCGCGGACCCATGGGCTTCGCAGCAACGGGGGATGCGTACTGCCTCCGTGGGGATATGGCTCTGCAGGGTGTCACCAACTGCGTGAAGGTCGTAGATGACATCCTGCTCTTCGACGATGATCTCCCGGCCCACTTGAACCGAGTTCATCTGATGCTCACAAGATGCCGTGCCCATGGTATCACCCTGAATAAGGATAAATTTGTAGTCGCCGCCTCCCAAGTCAACTACTGCGGCTACAACATCTCGCCAGAGGGGATCTCAGCTGATGGGGAGAAGGTCAAGGCCATCAGGGACTTCCCTACTCCAAGGTCAAGGCCATCAGGGACTTCCCTACTCCAGCGAACCTGACCGACCTTCGCTCATTTATGGGCCTGGTAAATCAGCTGGCCGACTTCTCCCCTAAAATCGCCACATCAGCCCAACCTCTACGCCCCCTCATGAGCCTCCACCGCCTCAAAGAGAAGACCGCCCCTTACGTCTTTACAGCTGTGTGGCGCGCCGGGAAGCTTCTGTGCATACCAGACGCCCTCTCCCGAGCCCCTGTTAGTCGCCCCACACCTGAAGATGAAGTCGACTGTACCACGGCCGCTGCTCGCGTTCGGTCCTTAGTGACACACACAGCCACTTCTCTTGCTGACAAGACGACGACGACGCCCTCCATCGAAGACGATAGGACTCTCCAGGAGCTTCGCATCGCCGCCGCTCAAGACCCGGCATACGTCCAACTCCTCGACTACGTCTCCGCTGGATTCCCCACCAACCACTACGACATTCACGCCTCCGCCCTCCCCTTCTGGAAGCTAAGGGACAGCCTCTATGCGGACGGAGAGCTGGTGTTGTACGGCCCCAGGATCGTCGTTCCCGCTGCCCTCCGCCGGCGCACCTTATCCCGCCTCCATGACAGCCACTGCGGCGTTGAAGCCACCAGGCGCAGAGCCCGTCAGACCGTCTTCTGGCCTGGTATTGACGCCGATATTAAGAGCACGGTTGAGGCCTGTGAGCCTTGCCAGCAACTCCAGCCCAGCCAGCAACAAGAGCCGTACCCGTGCAATGACCTCCCAAAGCGGCCCTTTGAGTCCGTGTCCGCCGACTTCTTTAATGTGGCCGGAAAGTCTTTCCTGGTGGTCGCCGACAGGCTCTCTGGATGGCCCGTGGTAGTTCCCTGCGGTCAGGACACCACCTCTTCCAGGGTCATCCGGATGTTCTGTCGCTTCTTCCGGGAAGTCGGAGTGCCTCTCCGCCTCCGAACCGACGGTGGGCCCCCGTTCAATAGCCACGAGTTCAAGAGCTTCGCCGAACGCTGGGGCGTCCACCACATCGTCACCTCCCCTCATTACCCGCAGGCGAATGGCCACGCCGAGGCAGCTGTAAAGTCCGTAAAATACCTCATCCTCAAGACAGCACCAACGGGGAACCTGGACTGCGAGGAGTTCGACAGGGGCCTACTAGAACTCCGTAACACCCCTACCCCTGCCGGACGCTCTCCTGCCCAGGTGTTGTATGGCCGCCCCCTTCGTACTCGTGTGCCTGCCCACCCCCAGTCCTTCTTAGATGAATGGCAGATCAAGGCGGACGAGTGTGACCGCAGTGAGGCTGCCCGGATGGCCCAAGTGACAAGCCACTATGACGCCCACGCCCGCCCCCTTCCCAGGTTGACCGTCGGCCAGCAAGTACGAATCCAGGACCCGACGTCACACCGCTGGGACAAGGTCGGGGTCGTCATGGGCCGTGGCGAGTCTCGTTCGTACCAAGTCCGCCTCCCCAGTGGTCGTGTGTGGTGGCGAAACAGACGCCATCTCCGCCCAGTGCCATCCTCTAGTGACGAACCCTCCTCCCCGTCCCCTGTGTCCCCTTGCCCAGACCAGGAACGAAGGTCGTCAGTTGATCCTCCCATTGTCCCTCGCCGCTCCCCCCGACTCATGGAAAAAGAGTCCGTAGACCGCTCGAGATTGCACTACGAGCGTAAAGGAGGAGGGAGGTGTATAGATATGTGAACACGCCCGACGCCAAGACTCTGTTACCATTCATTGTACCATTTATTCACATGTCTGTATTATTACATATCATTATACCATGTCTGATATCTATGCCTATGTTCACTCACTAGGCCCCGATATACTATGTCTGTACCGCGCTAGTCGAGTAACTAGAGGACCTCAGTTATTGTCCTAGTGATGTCTAGCAACTCTCCTTGCCCAGCTAGACAACATCCCTCAGATCAGCCTCGGCCTACCTACGGTCCGGGGTCCCTTGTGCCCGCTCCTGTACCGGTCGGCTATCACGCCAAGTCTTGTACACTTATTGAATATACCTACTGCTCGTGCTCTGGAGTTTCAAGAACCTTGTCTAGGATTGCATCCACTACAGAACCCAAGTACTTTATTAGCCTTGTTACGAGCAAAAACACATTGTTTACTTGGTTTAAGGTTCCTACTTATCATTACTCCTAAATCTCTCTCGCAGTCGGATTTCTCTATGGCATCGTTGTTCATCTGGTATCTGGTTTCCCTGTTTACATCTCCTATACTGAGTACTTTACATTTGTCGACGTTGAATTTCATCTGCCATTTTTCAGACCATTCAAAAAATTTGTTTAGATCTTCCTGTAGTTTTGCCGAGTCCTCGTCAGATTTAATAACACGTCCTATTTTAGTGTCATCAGCAAATTTACTTATGTTGCTGTCTATGCCGATATTTATGTCGTTTATGTATATAATAAATAATAATGGTCCAAGTACTGAGCCCTGGGGAACTCCACTAGTGACGTTGCTCCAATGGGACTTAGTGCCGTTAATGCTCACTCGCTGTTTCCTGTCCTGTAACCACGCCCTAATCCATTTAAGGATGTCACCTTTGATGCCATGTGCTTCTACCTTTCTAATTAGTCTTTCGTGGGGGACTCTGTCGAAGGCTTTGCTAAAGTCGAGATATACCACATCATAATTGTGCCCCTCGTCCACCGATTCGAAAACTGATGAAAAGAATGTTAATAGATTAGTTAGGCAAGAGCGTCCGCTTGTGAAGCCATGTTGGGAATCATTGATCAATCTGTGCTTCTCCAGGTGATTTCGAATAGAGTTTGAGATGATTGCTTCCAGTAATTTGCCTACTATTGATGTTAGACTGATTGGGCGGTAGTTAGAGGATAGTGATCTATCCCCCTTCTTGAAAATCGGTATTACATTCGCTATCCTCCAGGATTCTGGTACTACACCTGTTTTTAAGGACATGTTAAACAACTTTGCTAAGGGCATACTAAGCTCTTCCTTACATTCCTTTTAATACTCTGGCAAATATCTCATCGGGACCAGGTGACTTATTAGGCTTTAGTTTGTCTATTTGCTTTACTAACATCGTTACTAGTCACTACTATCTCACTTAATTTGTTTTCTTCACTATCTCTGAATAGAGTCGGTGCCTCGGGTATCATAAGTTTAAATTTTCGGTGGTGAAAACTGTTGAAAAATATTTATTCAAATTATTGCTCATTTCTCTGTCGTTATCAGTGAGCTCGCCGGTGTCTGACCGTATTGGTCCAATCTTTTCTCGTGTTTTAGTTTGATACATGTGGTAGAATCCTTTGGGGTTTGTCTTCGCCTCCCTTGCTATCCTTACCTCATTATTCCTCTTTGCTTTCCTTATCTCGGTTTTAACCCTACTCGCCAATACCCTATAATACTCCCGGAGGTGAATTTCGTCACGATTTATCCTTCTACCTGTAGCCTTCCTTTGGCCAATGATGTTCTTTAAATAATTATTAATCCATTTAGGGTCATTGTTGTCTGATCTGAGTTTTTTGTATTGTATGTTCTGCCTTTGTGCATTAAGTAACTCACTATTCAAATTGTCGTGGAACTCGGCAATCTCAGATCTCGTTATCAGGTCGGTGTCATCTGACAGGTTCACGGCCAAGCGAGGCACCCCCTCTCTCAGCTGCCTCTTTAAACTGTCAAAGTTCGCCCTTCTGAAATCTGGTACTTTAGTGGAATTTTCCTTACGTCTGCCCTGAAAGTCTAACTGGAATCTAATTTCTTTGTGATCTCTGTTTGCAAATTCGTTCCCTACCTCGACCGTGCTAATGAGGTTTTCTCTGTTTGACAGAACTAAATCGAGTATATTATTACCTGTAAGGTCAGTCCAATCTATTTGGCCAAGGTTAAAGTCGCCTACTATACAGACTTTGTTGTGTATGGAAGCCCTGCGCATTTCATCCCAGATAAGTCGCTCTTTGACTCTATCAAGATTGGGAGGTCTATATATTACTCCTGTGATTAATTTTTCTCTACCGTCGATTAATTCTATCCAAATTGTTTCTGTATTCCGCTCAGATTATACCTAACATAGATTGCTACTCCGCCTCCTTTCCTGGTCTGCCTATCGGTATGGAACAGTTTGTAACCCGCAATTTGGTATTCGACTGGTAACTCACGTGTGTCTAGGTTGATCCATGTTTCAGTGAATGCAATTATATCGATTTTTTCGGTACATACCAAGGCCCTAGTCTAACCTGACCTAACCTAACCTAACCTAACCTTGTGTAAAACAAGTCTAGCCTAGCCTAGCCTAGCCTAGCCTAGCCTAGCCTAACCTGACCTTATCTAACCAAAACTAACCTAACCTTGATCTGATCTGATCTGATCTAATATAGTGATTAGTTTTAATCAGATTGTTATACGTCTTTTTGATCAGTCCAAGTTTCTTTCATCTTACTCTTCATTTTTTCTCTGTTGTTCATCTTTGTTATATTGTTTTCTTTATGCTTTCTTTTCTTTCCCTCCTCCTCCTCTTCTTATTCCTCTATTGTTCTTTAAGAAATCAGGATAACTGTTAAGATTTGTTGACCAATTTTCTCTACATTTTCATTAAGAGATTACTTATTAAAACAACATTATCTGTATTTATATTATCTGAAGAGGAGTCCCGGCCACAACAAACGCCCCCCACACTAACATAATGAAACACTCCAGTAAATTATGTAAATATTCAAAAGGATTTGGATTTAATTGTAGTTTGTTTAATTTTAGGAACATTTCATTAGTGTTAACGGGAGGCAGGTAATGGCTATTATTTAAAAGCTTCCCTTATAATGACTACGGTCCCTCCAGCCAGACTTATACTAGCGTCTAAAGCCAAGGTGTGGTAGAGTCAAGGTTACCCACTGAAAAGTTTATTTGGATAAGTTCGGTGTGATTCTATTAGGTTTGGCTCCATTAGGCGGTGTAAGGTTACCTGGAGTGGATGATTATGTGTTGGGTGGGGCGGAGAGGAGTCACACCAGGTTAGTTAGACTCCAGTTAGTGTGTATTTTATCCCTTTAACTCTCAAAGGAAAATTAAATAGATTAGTTGTTTTATAAGATAATTATTTAATTTTAATTCATCGGTTTATACTTTCATGATGTTACGTAAGTCTATAAATTCACTTAATTATTTTAATGGCAGGATAATAAAAAGATACCTGCTGTAATTACCGTGTTGGAAACTACAATTAGACAACCAAAACAGCATCATCGGCCATTACAGAGCGTTATTTTGTATAATGTAAGCACTTAAGTCAGTGGCCTAAAGCCTCAGGGCTGCTGTGTGAGGTGGTTCAGTCACGATACAAACATTACCAACATGTTTATCTTCACCAGGTGGGCTTAACATGACCAGGTGATGCCTTACTAACTCTTGGATTATTATTGTTGTTTAGTGAATTTGTATGAAGCTGCAAGATCATCTTACACCTCTTGGAGAAAATTGGGTAAAAAATAATTTTCATCCCAATTTCCCCAATTGGTAGATATTTTTTTTTTTTTGTATTTTGGTATTCTTTAACCTACCTTACCTGACCTCACCTGACCTAACCTGAAAATAATCCTAGTGATAATGGTAAAAAATGCCAAATACCTATTGGAATAAAAACGAATATTAACCGATATTTTTGTATTATGGAGAAAACAAAATCTTCAAAAAGTACAAAAAGTTAAAAACATAAATCAATATTTATAACAACTCCTCCAGGTATCTTGTTAGTTTCACCTTCAGTGTCCTCATGACTGTCCTTGTCATTTTACTATTGTTTGTCTTCCTGTATCTTGGATGTTCTCTATGTCACAGTTTGTGTTTGTTCTTTATTGTACTTCGTCACTGTCCATGTTTTACTGCATTATATTTCTTTGTTGTGATAAAATAGTTCCAAGACCTTCAGTTATAAACAATAATCATATGAAAGTCTTTGACAACAACTTAAATTATTCCTTATTTTCGTTACTTAGATCCATTGAATTCTTGTGTCCGTGTCCGTGACAATGATAATGAAAGGACTTATATTGAGTAGTCTCTCAGGTTTTCATTCGACTGTAAACATACAGTAAACATACAAAGCTGTAGTGAGACTGCTGGAGTTATGCTGCATCATATTAATGCAGCATGCAGCATAATGCGACCTCCTCTCCCTCCCTCCCCGACATGACAGCATAATGCAGCTCCCTCTACCTCCCTCCCCAGCATGACAACATAATGCAACTCCCTCTCCCTCTCTCCCCAGCATGACAGGATAATGCAGCTCCCTCTCACTCCCTACCCAGCATGACAACATTATGCAGCTCCCTCTCCCTCCCTCCCCAGCATGTCAACATAATGCAGCTCCCTCTCCCTCCCTCCCCAGCATGACAGCATAATGCAGCTCCCTCTCCCTACCTTCCCAGCATGACAGCATAATGCAGCTCCCTCTCCCTCCCTCCCTCCCCCAGCATGACAGCATAATGCAGCTCCCTCTCCCGCCCTCCCCAGCATGACAGCATAATGCAGCTCCCTCTCCATCCCTCCCCAGCATGACAGCATAATGCAGCTCCCTCTCCCTCTCTCCCCAGCATGACAGCATAATGAAGCTCCCTCTCCCTCCATCCCCAGCTTGACAGCATAATGCAGTTCCCTCTCCCTCCTTCCCAGCATGACAGCATAATGCAGCTCCCTCTCCCTCCCTTCCCAGCATGAGCATGCATAGCATGACAGCATAATGCAGCTCCTCCCTCCCCAGCATGACAGCAATGCAGCAGCATAATGCAGCTCTCCCTCTCTCCCCCAGCATGACAGCATAATGCAGCTCCCTCTCCATCCTCTCCCCAGCATGACAGCATAATGCAGCTCCCTCCCTCTCTCCCCAGCATGACAGCATAATGCAGCTCCTCTCTCCCCCCTTCCCAGCATGACAGCATAATGCAGCTCCCTCTCCCTCCCTCCCCAGCATGACAGCATAATGCAGCTCCCTCTCCATCCCTCCCCAGCATGACAGCATAATGCAGCTCCCTCTCCCTCTCTCCCCAGCATGACAGCATAATGCAGCTCCCTCTCCCTCCATCCCCAGCTTGACAGCATAATGCAGTTCCCTCTCCCTCCTTCCCGAGCATGACAGCATAATGCAGCTTCCTCTCCCTCCCTTCCCAGCATGACATCATAATGCAGCTCCCTCTCCCTCCCTCGCCAGCATGACAGCATAATGCAGCTCCCTCTCCCTCCTTGCCCAGCATGACAACATTATGCAACTCGCTCTCCCTCCCTCCCCAGCATGACAGCATAATGCAGTTCCTCTCCCTCCCTCCCCAGCATGACAGCATAATGCAGCTCCCTCTCTCCCCAGCATGACAGCATAATGCAGCTCCCTCCTCCCTCCCCTGCATGACAGCATAATGCAGCTCCCCTCCCTCCCTCCCTCCTCAGCATGACAGTATAATGCAGCTCCCTCTCCCTCCCTCCCCAGCATGACAATATTATGCAGCTCCCTCTCCCTCCCTCCCCAGCATGACAGCATAATGCAGCTCCCTCTCCCTCCCTCCCCTGCATGACAGCATAATGTAGCTCCCTCTCCCTCCCTCCCCAGCATGACAGCACCCTGAAGTTCCTTAATGAGTTGGGCTCCAGACTTATTGAAACTACCAGAGACTCCAGGGCATCGATCTACTATTTACAAGACAACCAATTGGGAGATGATGGTAAGGGAAGGCGAAAGACATCAGGTAGATTTTTACAGAACTTAATTTGGTTGGGACACAAAGACAGAGGGAACATATTCGGCTTGTTGTCGAACACTTGAATCAAAGGAGCAATAAGTTATTACTGAGTCACTGCACGTTGACTACATATTATAGTGTTTGTAAAGATCTTTCTTGTTACACTGGTCGAGAAGATCAGATAGCGACCGTACGTGAGCTGTGGCCCATATCTACAGAACCTCGACCATATTAGTTGGTAAAATTGTCTTCGTTTTCTTTGGTGAGTGATCGTGTATTTCCAGATGTAATAACTGAAATGTGTTCAGTGTCTCCAGCAGGACCCGGCTGTACTCTCTTATTGCTGGGACCTCTATCAATCTGCCTACACGAATATCAATAAGACCCGTTTCAACTTCTCTACAAACTTTAAGAGCGTTCGGTCGAGGAGTTCAGGTACGAAAAAAGTATGTTAAGTGAGAATAAATTAACACGAGGCCAGTCAGTGTGTCAAAACAAGGTCGGGCCCACATCAACTGGCAATATAATCACATAAGGCGGATCATGACGATAACACATTTGTGCTTATTGTTTCATCAAAGTACTTAGGCAACATGTTAAATCTATTGTTTGTGTGAAAGTAAAAGGAGAAGCTGTACAGGTTCATCCACAGTTCCTGTTTCAACATCTAACAAAAGCATCAGGGAGAGTGTAAGGCAGGTGAGTAGTGTAACCACCCACTGTACTCTCAAGGGTCTGGCCTAAGAAACACCTTATGGACTATGAGCTGTACACTGCTGCATCACATTAACCACTAGGAGTTGTAAACAAACACTCCAAAAGTGCTTTTATGGAGGAGACCGATGAATTTCAAAATGAACACTGTGACTCCTGTTGTCTCGGTAGGGTCGTCAAAATCCTTTGTCTGTTGTGTCATATCGTCTAACACAAAATCGTAAACATACTTTTTGGAGCGTATCTACATCTTACAGCATGATGACACTAAATGGCCGCCTTAAAATGTTATTCTCAAAGACTTAATTATCCAATGAAAAAATTCACCCACTAAAATTTAAGATCACGTTGAAGATAAACTCATTAAAGTTTTATACTGTACTATAATGGAAATTAAAGTTCACTCACTCGCACTCTTGGGCAGAAATTATAATTTAAGTTCTCATTTTAGAACAGTCTTGGCTGTTTTTAGGTCCTGCTATGGTTACTGTCTGAGACATAATCAACCTCACTTGGCATCTTCTATTTCATTTTGGCGCATTTCATGTTGGTGTATTTCATGTTGGTGTATTTCATGTTGGTGATCACCTGCCACCCACCAGAGACTTGGGAAGGTTAGAAATAGTGTCATCTCTGTGTTTTATGACGTCTTCGAGGTTTATATCTTCACCTCACCTCCTGAACCACATCCTCAAGACGGACCATTTCTTACCCCTGGTCGTCTTCTTAGCTAATCAGGCTTATTTAATTCTTCTCTCACAGCGCTGCGCCCCCTGGCGAGAAACTTTACCTCATTTCTTGTAACTTTTAGAGAAGGAAAGTTTATTCTCAACTGGTTGTACAGATGAAGCGTCACAACTTCTCGATATCTTTGCTTTGTGATTATAATACCAACGTGTCTGAGTCGTGTATTTGTGTATAAACTTAATGGAATAATATTTACCCAAGTTTAAGAGGCACTAAAGACATTATAAGGGCTGGATATTTCAAATTATCTGCATCTCTTGAATCACTTGAATCAGGAGTGAGAAAAGGAAATTAGAACAAAAAAGAATTGTATGTGAATGAAATATCGAAATCCTTGAAAAAACTAAATTTCTTAAAACAGTAATGGACTAAGACAGCAGTGGAAGGTAAGGAGATTGGTGGAAAAGAAAGGAGAAGACCGAAGGAGGAAGGTAAAAGGAGGGAAGATGGAGGGGTAAAATAAAGGGGAAAGGAAGATGAAGGGGGAAGAAATGAATGGGGGAGATGGAAGGGAGGAAGAAGGGAGGGAAGATGAAGGGGTAAGATGGAGGAGAAAGACGATGGGGAGAAGAAGATGAAGGAGAAGATGAAAGGTGGAAGATGAAAGGCAGGAAGCGACAGTGCAAAATAGATCGGCAAGAGACACAGTTGTACCAGAGGTGGTAAAAATATACACCAGGAAGGAATCAGGTGTGGCAATGTAATACACACTCTCTCTCTCTCTCTCTCTCTCTCTCTCTCTCCATATTATGTTGCTCAGATTTCTCTCTCTTTTTCTAAAAATACAAAACTCAACTCAATAAAGGCAACACATGTACTGTACTATGACTGCCAGTGTATTATAGCATCAACATTATTATATAAGAGTAAATATTATACTTAAGCCCCCCCCCCCCAGGTATCGCCGGGATGGTTAATCTTCAGGTGGGATACGCCTGGCGGCGAGGGGAGTGACAATCTACCTGTGTCATTAAGGTCTCTGTTACCTTTTCCTGGGGCGACACTTCAGGTGAGTTATTATATAAAAAAGAGACTCACTTTATACAATACATGAAAAAATAACACCACCATTTAACTTACATAAATTAACACACAATACAGTACTGAATGCCTAACTAGCTTAGCTCCCCCCACCCCAGCCTCCCTTGAGCGTGTGACTCAACCTGACGGTAATATAATTGAGAAAGGAGTTAGAATTAACAACTGGGCATCCACTCTACAAACTGAATTAGTTGCCATACTCACAGCTATTAAATTCATTGAAACCACTGTTACTGACAGTCTCATCATCACTGACTCTCTATCCTCACTACTTGCCCTTGGTACCCTCGACTCAGGTTGTCACGATCTTGTCTCTGAAGCCAGACACAAATATGCGTGCCTTGTTGACCGGGGTGTCAGGGTCAAACTGTTGTGGATCCCCTCTCACATAGGCCTCATAAAACATGACAGAGTTGATGCCCTCGCCAAACTCGCGTCTAACAAAGACACCGTTGAATACAATTTGGGTCTGTCAAAAAGAACCCTTAAAACTGTAATTAGGAAAGAACTTATTGATGAGTTTGACGCAAGTAGACAAGTGCAAACAGGCACTAGTCGATCCATAGTTTACCATGATGAGATGTATCAAGTGAAACATGTATATGGAGCAAGTAACAAGATCACTAGATTACAAGATGTTGTAACCGCTAGATTAAGGTTAGGATATAAGTACCTCTGGCAGTATGTTCCTCAAGCAGATGTAAACAAAACTAAATGTAAAGTGTGTGGCCATACATATGGCCACACACTTGAACACTACGTCCTCGACTGTGTGAAGATAGAACCTTTTAGGGACAGGTCCAAGCACACTGTGTGTGAAATGGCACAACACTTCATCTCTAATGGCAAGATAGCCGACAAATTAAGATTGTATCCACTTTTTTGCACTCAGTAACTATATCAGTTCTCATGTACAGAACCAAATACGCAATGTGCTTGAATACCTCCCACGTAAATGTGAATAACAAAGTGTGAGGCCAGACATACTGCCTCACACGCCTGTTCTCACGCATTTGTGAATAAGTTACCCTTTATGTATAGAACTAAACAAATAATGTAAATGAAATACTGTGTAACTTTCGGTGCCATAATATCCTGACAACCGGGGTTAATTATTATGACCCTTTGTAAACCCTACTCTGTAATCCTTTTGCGCTACCGCTCACAGGATGAGTGTGGGGTGCACAATAAAGTAGCCGCTGCAAGCGGCAAAATAAAAAAAATCAATCTTGAGCGAGCAGGAGCGTGCTGTGTATGGCCACCACCCCAACCAATCACCTCGACTCAGCTAGGTGGACAGCCCACCTGCTATTACTCCCTACTATTTTACTTCCCGTTTCTATTCTTTCCTTCTCTCTTTCCTCTCCTCTCTCATGGCAAAGTCATTTCCCACTTTACTTCATCATCGTTACTCAGTAAGACAGCAGTAGACCACGACGCTTAACACTGTACCTGCCTGACTCTGGTGTTACCTGTACTGTGTTAATTGGCTTGAAGAACATACAACTCTAAAACGTGATATGAATTGTTAATTTTCATAGGAAGATGAACTAGACAAAAAACGACCTTTATAACTAAATGTCAGACCAAATACTGTCAAGAGGTGTGAACAGCTTCCATATGGAGAGGAGAGGATCTTTAATTGAAGTCTAATGTGTCACTTCACGCAATAACTCTGTGGGGTGGACACATCGACAACACAAGAGTGACCGACATATAAACACTTCCGAGACAACGATAACTAATGACTTTTTTTGTTTGTCCTTTCAGAACAAAGTTCACTCCTGGGATTATCTCTCATAAACGAAGCATCACCAAGCACAAGCACCACACACCTGTATAGGCCTTCAGTATCGTCAACCAGCAACTGTCTATATGATAATAGTCCAAACAAAACCTTGCTTTTACTTTAACCCGGAAATAAACATCGACAGGTTTATTATAAATAATTATGACAACAGTAAGTTTTCAAGGTTCAAGTGTCCTTATTTCCTGCCAATGGTTCCAGGAAAACCTTAAAACTTACAATTAATAAATAATTAAAGATTTTTGTTTCTTGTATCTATAAATAAAAACAAAGAAGTATGTATTTTTGTTTGTGTGTGTGTTTGTGTGTCCGCAGGAGAATCTCGGAAACTACTATACCGATCTGTAGTGATGATGGATGGTGTTATATGTAGTGATGATGGATGGTGTTATATGTAGTGATGATGGATGATGTTATATGTAGTGATGATGGATGGTGTTATATGTAGTGATGATGGATGATGTTATATGTAGTGATGATGGATGGTGTTATATGTAGTGATGATGGATGATGTTATATGTAGTGATGATGGATGGTGTTATATGTAGTGATGATGGATGGTGTTATATGTAGTGATGATGGATGATGTTATATGTAGTGATGATGGGTGGTGTTATATGTAGTGATGATGGGTGGTGTTATATGTAGTGATGATCTATCTTCTATCGATATAAAACAAAGAAGTATGTCTGTGTGTTTGTGTGTGTGTGTGTGTTTGCTTGTGTGTCCGCACGAGAATCTCGAAAACTACTTTACCGATCTGTAGTGATGATGGATGGTGTTATATGTAGTGATGATGGATGATGTTATATGTAGTGATGATGGATGTTGTTATATGTAGTGATGATGGGTGGTGTTATATGTAGTGATGATGGATAGTGTTCTATGTTGGATGCTCCAGAGTGGGAACTGGCAAAAATCTGTACATACTTGCTGCTAATGGCAAAACCAAAAATGTGGTCTGCCCTAATGCACTACAGTGAGACAATGTGGAGCCTCCCGGAGGGTGGCGTCCTACCGTGGCCTAGCCAAAGAGCCGCCCGGAGGGCGGCGTTTCTGCTAGTATATATTAGGGTGTGTCAATTTTGTCAACATGTTAAAAATCAAATTTGGTAGTCAAAATATTGTGCCTCTTTATGTCTAAACTTGAGATTAGCAAACAAAAATGAATTGAAATAACCCTCACCTACATCAATTATACCTTAAAGTTTCAAATATCAGTATTTCAACAAATTAATGAGACTTGATTAGAATTATTCACTTGATATTAACTAATCTCATGTAAGCATATGGATTATGGAGTATTTTATGGTTCTATAGCTTGTGTACAATATGCATGTCAGAACATGAACATGAACAGGCTCTCCGTGTGGGACAGTTTAATTCTTGTTTTGACTTGTACCAAGCGTGAGGATAAGGCGCCCGGCTCACTCTCCTTCTAGATATCATAGACGGTGGTTTGCTCTCATTGCACTTGCACCTACTCTACCAGACGAATTCTACATTTTAATTATTGTAAGTAGGGCATATTGATTGTCGCAGTTACTTATATCATTGTATAAAACATTATGTTCTAAGAAATTATTATGTTATTTCTGTTACAGCATTTTTGATAAACAAATTGATATTTTTTGAAACAACAATTGAATTATGAAACATTGAAATATTTTTCTATTTGTCAGATAGTGTGAAGATGTCAAAATTGAAGACAAGAAGTCAGTTGTCAACCCACTTGAGCCTGCTAGTTGGTAAAGGGAAGGAGCTTCCTGTATCAGAACTTCCAACAGTGAGAGACATGCTAAGATTAGGGTTACTCCTTCGAGAAAAAAATGCAAAGGACAGAAGGAACTATACAGATAAAGAACTCATAAATGACATGATAGTCCCTCTTCTGCATCAATGGACAAAAGCTAATGCACTATTCAAACCACCTGTGATTAATCAGTGTCGAACTATTGAGCTAAAACTAACGAAATTATGGCACAAAGCAGTTGAAACATCACTTGGTAAAGGAAACTTGGCCAGGAAAAATGAATTTCTGCACACACTTGATACTCTGTTTGACATTTTGACCTGCAAGTGCTCCATACAATTATGTTCTGAATCCAACTGTTCTCACTCAGGTAAGAGAGAAAATAATTCCCACATTGATTGTGGTTGTCCTCGTGAAAAGAAGATCCCTGTTTTAGAGCTTGAATTTATAAAGGCACAGAGGACAAAGGCAGAAGGCCAAGGAAGTATGCAAATGGGTTCAATAGATTATTCAGAAACAAAGAAGCAGATTGCTAATGCCAAGAAGAGAGAACAAATCCGAGAGAGGGAACAAAAGAAGAAAATGAAGAGTGAAGAAGCCATCCAAAGAGAGGAAGAGCTGTGTCAAGATGTTTATCACTTCTTTGATAGTTCTTCTGATGAACAGGAAGCAACATCAGATGATAGTTCCAAAGAGCCATCTGAACCTTTACCAAAGAAAATGAAATACAACACAAGAAATATTTCAAACATTGCTTTAGCTAGTATTCGCCACCATGCTGGACTTCGTGAGGCTGCAGAAATTGCAACTGCCGCTTGGATAGATGCAGGCCTCATCAGCCGAGAGGATGTATCTTTGGTGATAGATCATAATAAAATTAGAAGAGCACAAGAAAAAATAATGAAGGAAATATCTGATCAGCATGAAAAAAGATTTAAGCGAGGGAGGGCTCTCCTGTCTTTTGTTTGATGGAAGAATAGATGACACAAAAGTTTTGCTAGAAGTAGAGGGAGTGAACAGAAAGTTTCCAGGTCTCATCAAAGAAGAACACTACTCTGTCTGTTCTGAGCCTGGTGGTCGGTTTTTGTTTCACTTTGCTCCCGAAACTGAAGTAGAAGGGAAGAAACATGCAGAGGTCATTGCTGATCATATTTTATGTTGGGTTCAGGAGAGAGGACTTGGCAGTTCACTGCAGGCTGTTGGTGGAGATTCAACTGCAGTGAACACCGGATGGCAGGGGGGTGTAATGACGCATTTAGAGAAAAAACTAGGAAGAAGACTTGTTTGGATTGTATGTGATTTACATACAGGCGAGCTACCTCTTCGTCATCTCATCCAGGAACTTGATGGTCCTACAAAGAGCAACAACAAGTGGTCAGGTCCCCTTGGCATCATGCTGGATGAAGCAACACAACTAGAAATAAATACAACCTTTCCAAAGGTCGAAGTTGGCCCTCCCCTTCCGGCGTTGTCTGAAGGAGTCATCAAAGATCTCAGCACAGATCAATCCTATGCTTATCGTATTGCCCAAGCAATAAGATCAGGAGAAGTGCCTCAGTCATTGGCTCTCTTGGAGATTGGACCTGTCAGTCACAGCCGTTGGTTAACTACAGCTCTTCGTTTCTGCAGGATTTGGATTTCCAAACACGAATTGAAGGGCAAAGTGCTGAAGAATTTGAGGTTAATTGTTGAATTTATTATTGGAGTTTATCTTCCCCAGTGGTTTAGTGTGAAACTTAATCCTATGTGGGTGGATGGGCCCAATCACCCTTTGTTTCAATTGCAGCTAGTAAGAACACAGAGGAAGGTAGTGAGGGACATCGTGTTACCTGTGGCAAGAAGGTCCGCTTGGTATGCTCGATCAGAAGCAGTTTTGCAAGCAATGCTTTGCAGTCAATGTACCAATCTCCGAACCGAGGCTGTAGAAGTCATTCTAAAGATTAGAGGAACGCTAATAGATGACGACCAGTTGGGAGACTGTTCGTTTCATTCAAGAAAAGTTCCCCCAATAAACGTCAATGCCACCAAATTGTCAGAATTGGTTGACTTGAGTTTGGAAGTCTTAGAGCCACCATTGACAACAAGTCTAACTAGCCAAGAATTGAGAAACCTTAAAGAGACTCCAATGCAGGTGCCGAAGTGGCCTTCCCACACTCAAAGTGTGGAGAGATGTGTGAAAATGGTCACAGAAGCAGCGGGCCATGTTTACAGCCACGAGAGGCGAGAAGGTTACATCAAAGCACAAATAGCAAGCAGACTACTGATGACAAGAAACCAAAGCAAAGAGAGTATGAAGGCATTGGTTACTTTCAAATAGACTACGGATAATAAAATATAATAATTTGAAACTTGAAACAGTAACATGTGTGCAAACGCTGGTTATGTTATAAATTCACAAATATGTACATTTAAAAATCCATTTGATGTAGGTAGGACTTGTTATAAAAAAAAATTTATGCCAGAATATTGTTTTGCATGCTTAAAGACTACAATAAATTGCTACCAAATTACTCGATTTTCAATTTAGCCAGTTCGCCCCCTAAATTGACACACCCTAAGGATAGAGGCGGGTTGTTGGTCGGCAACATTGGATAGAACAATGAACTCAGCAGCTTGGCGGTCAAGGTTGTTCAAGGTACCATGGGCACTGTAGTAGTTAACTTCCAGCTTGTTGGTTGATTTTCGGCTGCGGCCAATGCTGTCACCATCCAATCGTCCAACAGCCTTATCACAGGAGGCTTCGTCAAAGTATCGGATGTATGCGAAGCCATAGTGTTCATTTTTGTTGTCTTTTGCGGGCATCACAAATAGGTCGATCTGTCCACATTCCTCAAGCAATGGTCGAATCTGCTTAGGGGCCACACCAGGGTAGATGTTTGTTGCAACCACCACAAAGCTGGTGTCGAAGTCTACAACGAAATCCTTGCAAGCCTTCACCTCCACCTCAGACACCTTCGATACAGTGCGTTGGAACACCATTGTGATGTACTGACACTAACAGCTCTCTCACTGAGGTCAAATCAAAATTTGACCATACAGAAAGAATTACGGTTTAATAAGGTTGGAAATTAAAGAAATTGACAACAAAATGAAGCTCTGTTTATCACTATAGTGTTGAGGACTGGTGTTTGTAGAGATGATGGATGGTGTTATAATATGTAGTGATGATGGATGGTGTTATATGTAGTGATGAAGGATGGCGTTATATGTAGTAATGATGGATGGTGTTATATGTAGTGATGATAGGAGGGTAATATATGTAGTGATAATGGATGGTGTTATATATAGTGATGCTGGATGGTGTTATATGTAGTGATGATGGATAGAGTTATATGTAGTGATGATGGATGATGTTATATGTAGTGATGATGGGTGGTGTTATATGAAGTGATGTTGGATGGTGTTATATGTAGTGATGATGGATGATATTATATGTAGTGATGATAGGATGGTTCTATATGTAGTGATGGATGGTGTTATAAGTAGTGATGATGGATGATGTTATATGTAGTGATGATAGGATGGTTTTATATGTAGTGATGATGGATGGTGTTATATGTAGTGATGATGCATGATGTTATATGTATTGATGATGGTTGGTGTTATATGTAGTGATGCTGGATGGTGTTATATGTAGTGATGATGGATAGAGTTATATGTAGTGATGGATGATGTAATATGTAGTGATGATGGGTGGTGTTATTTGTAGCGATGTTGGATGGTGTTATATGTAGTGATGATGGATGTTATTATATGTAGTGATGATAGGTTGGTTTTATATGTAGTGTTGATGGATGGTGTTATATGTAGTGATGATGCATGATGTTATATGTAGTGATGATGGGTGGTGTTATATGTAGTGATGCTGGATGGTGTCATATGTAGTGATGATGGATGGAGTTATATGTAGTGATGATGGATGATATTATATGTAGTGATGATGGTTGGTGTTATATGTAGTGATGCTGGATGGTGTTATATGTAGTGATGATGGATAGAGTTATATGTGGTGATGATGGATGATGTTATATGTAGTGATGATGGGTGGTGTTATATGTAGTGATGTTGGATGGTGTTATATGTAGTGATGATGGATGATATTATATGTAGTGATGATAGGATGGTTCTATATGTAGTGATGGATGGTGTTATATGTAGAGATGATGGATGATGTTATATGTAGTGATGATAGGATGGTTTTATAT
>NW_024726577.1:0-10609 GCF_018991925.1 Homarus americanus | reverse complement strand
AACAATGGTTTCTGTTAACTAATCGACCTTCTGAACGGATTGAGTTCGTTAACCGAGGGTCAACAAATAATATATATATATATATATATATATATATATATATATATATATATATATAATATATATATATATATATATATATATATATATATATATATATATATATATATATATATATATATATATATATATATATATATATATATATATATATATATATATATATATATATATATATATATATATATATATATATATATATATACTATATATATATATATATATATATACTATATATATATATATATATACATACCTAGACCCCGACTTACGACTACGTGACTTACGACCGTCGGGACTTACGACCGCCTCAGATATAGATTAAAAAAAAAAAAAATTATTTATTATTTTTTTTTAAAATGACATACATTTTCTATACCGAAACGTTTCCAGTTAATGTAGTCTCCATGTATAATTAGAAAATTATGGGGCCCCATGTGCATTCAGCTGACTACTAAAGGTTAAGTGGTCAGTCACACTGTATCCATTCCTTATTATTTATTACTTTGCACTTGTATCCATTCATCATTATTCATTACTTTTACTGTACTGTATTTCATTGTAGATTTTATTAAAAAAAAAAAAATATATTTTTTTTTTTTTTTTATCTATGTCGGATTACTTTATGTCGGACTTACGACCTGGATTTGGGTCCCTAACCCCGTCAGAAGTCATATATATATATACGTATATATATATGTATATATATATATATATATATATATAGCAGTATATATATATATATATATATATATATATATATATATATATATATATATATAATGAGTATATATATATATATATATATATATATATATATATATATTTATATATATATATATATATATATATATATCGCAGTATATATATATATATATATACTTATATATATATATATATATATATATATATATATATATATATATATATATATATATATATATATACATACAGTTGTACCCCACTTAACGCGGTCAATTGAACCCAGAGGGTCCCGCGTTAAGTGAAAACCGCGTTAAGTGAATAACAGAACATATGGGATTAATTCCAATAGAACCCAGCCCGACCCCCAAACTCCACTTTTTGACGACAAATAACTATGTTGTAGTAAAAATAACATCTTAATTTTATGATGGTACATGCACACAATTAATACTTAAGAGAAATACAGTCGCCAAGTTAATGTCCATTCAAATAATGGACTCAACTCCCCCCCCCTCTCACACTACAGTACACAGCCAGCTAACAGATGGTCGGTCGGTCCCTCCCTCCCCCCCCCCACCCCCCACCAACCGTCCCAAGGAGATGTGTGGGATAACCTCAAACTAAAGTTAGGAAAATATAATTGACATTGCTGGATTCCTTGTAAGACCAGGAATATTTTGAATATAAATGTCATATATTTTTCACAAAAGATAACATACTTACTCAGATTAAACATTTTATCTAAAAATTGTATGTTTAATGCAAAAAATATGTTGTTTATATTCAAAATGATCACCAAATTATAAGAATTCCAGCAATGTAAATTATATTCTGGCTGGATAATTTGTATGAATTTTATGAGCTAAAACAAATATCTACAGTTAATAAAAAAAAAATATATTCTTCAACACTATCTGTCAATCAAAGTACCCCACCTTGCCTCCCCCCCTCTTCCAACCGCGCGGTCAGTCCCAACCCTCCCCCCACCCCCCACCAATCCTCCATTCAAGAGTTTTTAACATTTAGTATTAAATAATACCTCAGATTAAAGTTAGGATAATATAATTGACATTGCTGGATTCCTTGTAAGACCAGGAATATTTTGAATATAAATGTCATATATTTTGGACAAAAGATAACATACTTACTCAGATTAAACATTTTATCTAAAAATTGTATGTTTAATGCAAAAAATATGTTGTTTATATTCAAAATGATCACCAAATTATAAGAATTCCAGCAATGTAAATTATATTCTGACCGGGTAATTTGTATGAATTTTATGAGCTAAAACAAATATCTTCAGTTAATAAAAAAAAATAATAATTCTTCACAGGGTAACAGATGGTCGGTTGGTCCCTCCCTCCCCCCCACCCCCCACCAACCGTCCCAAGGAGATGTGTGGGATAACCACTAAATTTTAATAAATAATACCTCAAACTAAAGTTAGGATAATATAATTGACATTGCTGGATTCCTTGTAAGACTAGGAATATTTTGAATATAAATGTCATATATTTTGGACAAAAGATAACATACTTACTCAGATTAAACATTTTATCTAAAAATTGTATGTTTAATGCAAAAAATATGTTGTTTATATTCAAAATGATCACCAAATTATAAGAATTCCAGCAATGTAAACTATATTCTGGCTGGGTAATTTGTATGAATTTTATGAGCTAAAACAGGCAGTCAGGCAGGGTGGCGGGTGGTGCGAATCTAAAAATAGCTCTCGAGCCGGACACTCACCGCGTTGCTGTGGAAAAATCCGCGTTAAGTGAAAGTTCAGCTTTGGCAAGGCACCGCGTATATGCGAAAACGCGTTAAGTGAAAGAGCGTTAAGCGGGGTAATACTGTATATATATATATATATATATATATATATATATATATATATATATATATATATATATATATATATATATATATATATATATATATATATATATATATATATATATACAGTGAGTTCTGCTATAACGCGTTTTGATAACGCGAATTTGCTCTAACGCGATTTATGAATTCGGAACAATATTTGTATAACGCGAACGCTTGTTTGCTATAACGCGATTTTTGCTTACTATTTCTCCAATTTTGTGGTATTAACTGTGAATATGGTAAAGAAGAATATCTCCAAAAAGCGTTCTGATGATAGAATTCCCGGTGATTATCGTAAAAGAAAGGATATAACACTTGAAGAGAAGCTTGATGTTATCAACCTCAAAATCACCCTTCTCCCCCATCAAGTTACATTCATATTTTTTCAAGGTAAAGTGTTAAATTTACTGTATGATTTCATTATTAGATATGAATGTAACATTTATTTAGACTGTGCTATCCTTTGTGTTAGGCTAACTACTAAATTTTTTCGATTTCGAGTAAACTGCACCTAACCCTATTTTCTCCATAAGCCCTGTTATTTCTATTACGCGATTTTCTATAACACGATATTTTACAAGAACACAATTATCGCGTTATAGCAGAACTACCTGTATATATATATATATATATATATATATATATATATATATATATATATATATATATATATATATATATATATATATATATATATATATATATATATATATATATATATATATATATTTCACTGCCCCCTAATATATATATATATTAGGGGGCAGTGAAATTTTGCTCAAAGCTGCACTCTTCAGGCATTGTTCCATATACATATCTAAGACTCCATGCCAAATTTGAAGCTGATATGTCGAGGTTTAGTCTGCCGCATTTTCTACTGAAATTTTTAAATTTACCTACAGTACTAGCCAAACAGCCGCTGTGGCGGTGCAATGTTCTGTTCAGTGTTTGTCAACTTTTTTTTCATATCTCTTATTTCATTTAAGTTGTCTTGAAGATTGCAGGGCTGACATGAAAGTGACCAAGATGTGGGACACAGAGTGACGCAAGGCAAGAGAGAAGCCATGATGCGGACAGAGTTAGGAGACAGCTTGAGCAAAAACATAGATATCTGGTAGCTGGAGATATTCCTTATGTTGAGGATAATTCAGATGATTCAAGAGATATTCCTCTCGTCAATACTGATGCTGATTTTGTCCCTGATCCAAGGGCTCTGACAGACACCAGTTCACAGAACCGGACAAGACTCCCTACACTGGCTGCCGCTTGTGACCGATACTTGATTAGTGATTATGCTTGAGCTGCCATTGCTACTGCCACCTTAACTGACTATGGCATTATCACAAAGGATGACAAGAGTCAGGTTATTGGACCACATAAGCTGCGGGATGCGAGACAAAAATACCGATTTAAGAGGCAAGAAATTGAGATGGCTAGTTTAGATAATTTGACGTCACTCTATTTTGATGGTAAGAAGACCGCCACTCGTGTGATGATAAAGAATGAGAAGACCGAGAAATGGAGTTCGAGGATGATGGTGAAAGATCATTATGTCATCATGGTTGAGCCTGGCAATGAATATCTCACACATGTGACTCCCAAGACTGGACACGGAAAGTAGATTGCCAAAACTATTCACGAGTTTCTAGTGGAGAAAAATCTAACCCAGCAGCCCATTGTGTGTGTTGGTTGTGATGGAACCAATGTAAATGTAGGATCAGAAAATGGAGTCATTCATCATCTTGAAATGTTACTTGGTCACCCGCTCCATTATTTCATATGTCAGCTTCACGGAAATGAGCTGCCTTTCCGCGCAGTTTTTTATCACTATGATGGTAAACCAAGTGGTCCTGAGCATTGGCGTGGTCCCATTGGAAAGCAGATCAAGGAGTCTTTGTCTGAGCTTCCAGTTGTCGTCTTCCAGCCAGTCAGTTTCCCTGATTTCCCTGTGTTTAATGATGAAGTGGAGAAAGATCTGTCCTGGGATCAGAAATACCTGTATAGGATTTGTAAAGGAGTTATCACAGGTGTTGTTGAAGATGACTTGGCTGCTATTGAGCCAGGTCCTCCCTGTGTGTCAAGGTGGAACACCTTATGGAGTAGAATCCTCAGGCTGTATGTAGCAACACCAAGACCCAGCCATGAGTTGAAAAGAATTGTCATTACAATAATAAAGTTCAGTGCTCCAATGTGGTTTTACATCAAGATACACCCTTACGTAACACACGGCTCAAGGAACGTATTCCAGTCCCTGCTATATATGAAACACCTGAATAGTGAGGAGGAGACGATAGTGAAGAAGGCTGTCCAGAGAAATGCATACTTTGCCCACACAGATCAACTTCTTCTTGGTATGTGTGCAGATGAGGACATGACTGTTAGAGAAAAATCTGTCTCAATGATAAGAAAAATTAGAGAGGAGAATCAGCAAAAGGAAGAATGCACTGGCAGATCTGAAGAGGATGAGGAAGATTCTGATGCTGCTGTTGACGAGAATTTGTTAAACTATACTGATGAGGAGGGTAAAGATGGAGATGGGAATGAGGATGTGCCTCCTGTAGTCAACATGAGAAAGGTGGTGACTCCGAAACTAAAGTGGTAAGCAAAAAACTATCATTCCATGATTAACTGGAGGAATGAACTCAAGACTGAGCCTCCTTACATTGCTTCTCTGTCAAATCTACAGGTTAATGACATTCTTGAGACACCATTAGTGGTGCCCAAGTGGCCAAACAGCACTCAGGCGGTCGAGAGGCATAAAAGTGATGACTGAAGCTTGCACTGAAGTGACGGGATACGAATCGAGAGATGGATATATTAGGCAAAGATTATTGTCTAGGAAAATGATGCCAAGGTTCCGCACAAAAAAGAATTTCATTATGAACTTGTAATGATTTTCTATACGGTGTACCTGTAAAATAACATGTGAATTAAATCGATGTCACCCATGTAAAATTTATCATTATCCTGGAAAACATTAAATGACACCTAATTTTTGGTATACACTAAAAGTTGACAAAAGTCAAGCCATGAGCGCGGCAGGGTAAGTATGTGCATGAAATGGCATGAAATTTTGCACAGGTGTTTGTTACAGTCATACAAACTATGCCCGGAAAAGTGCAGCCTGCAACTCAAATAAAAAGTAAGCTTTTTCCCTGCCCCTACCAACTATATATATATATATATATATATATATATATATATATATATATATATATATATATATATATATATATATATATATATATATATATATATATATATATATATATATATATATATATATTTTTTTAGATAAAAAATTGTTCTCTAGGTAATTATGTTATCTTTTGTCCAAAATATATGACATTTATATTCAAAATATTCCTGGTCTTACATGAATCCAGCAATGTCAATTATATTATCCTAACTTTAGTTTGAGGTATTATTTATTAAAATTTAGTGGTTATCCCACATCTCCTTGGGACGGTTGGTGTGGGGGGAGGGAGGACCGACCGACCGACCATCTGTTACCCGGTGAAGAATTATTATTTTTTTTTTAACTGAAGATATTTGTTTAGCTCATAAAATTCATACAAATTACTGGTCAGAATATAATTTACATTGCTGGAATTTATATTTGGTGATCATTTGAATATAAACAACATATATTTTGATTAAACATACAATTTTTAGATAAAAATTGTTCTCTAGGTAATTATGTTATCTTTTGTCCAAAATATATGACATTTATATTCAAAATATTCCTGGTCTTACAAGGAATCCAGCAATGTCAATTATATTATCCTAACTTTAATCTGAGGTATTATTTAATACTAAAAGTTAAAACTCTTGAATGGAGGATTGGTGGGGGTGGAGGGAGGGTTGGGACTGACCGCGCGGTTGGAAGAGGGGGAGGCAAGGTGGGGTACTTGATTGACAGATAGTGTGAAGAATATTTTTTTTTTATTAACTGTAGATATTTGTTTTAGCTCATAAAATTCATACAAATTATCTGTCAGAATATAATTTACATTGCTGAATTTCAGGATCATTTTGAATAAAATAAATATATATTTTGCATTAAACATACAATTTTTAGATAAAAATTGTTCTCTAGGGTAATTATGTTATCTTTTGTGAAAAATATATGACATTTATATTCAAAATATTCCTGGTCTTACAAGGAATCCAGCAATGTCAATTATATTATCCTAACTTAGTTTGAGGAATTATTTATTACTATACCTGGTTTTCCCCAAATATTTCTCAGAGGAAGAAGCGGAGTTGAGTCCATTATTTGAATGGACATTAACTTAGCGACTGTATTTCTCTATTTCTCTTAAGTATTAATTGTGTGCATGTACCATCATAAAATTAAGATGTTATTTTTACTACAACATAGTTATTTGTCGTCAAAAGTGGAGTTTGGGGGGTCAGACTGGGTTCTATGGAATTAATCCCATATGTTCTGTTATTCACTTACGCTGTTTTTCATAGCAGGACCCTCTGAGTTCAATTGACCGCGTTAAGTTAAATTTTCTTTATTAATATATATATATATATATATATATATATATATATATATATATATATATATATATATATATATATATATATATATATATATATATATATATATATATATATATATATATACAGTATTTTATAGAATCAGGTGAAAGAGATGTGACAGATTACAGTACACAGCCAGCTAACAGATGGTCGGTCGGTCCCTCCCCCCACCCCCCAGCGTCCCAAGGAGATGTGTGGGATAACCTCAAACTAAAGTTAGGAAAATATAATTGACATTGCTGGATTCCTTGAGACCAGGAATATTTTGAATATAAATGTCATATATTTTTACAAAAGATAACATACTTACACAGATTAAACATTTTATCTAAAAATTAGTATTTAATGCAAAAAATATGTTGTTTATATTCAAAAAACAAATATCTACAGTTAATAAAAAAACACTCTGTCAATCAAGTACCCCTTGCTTCCCCCCCTCTTCCAACCCGCGGTCAGTCCCAACCTCCCCCACCCCACCAATCCTCCATTCAAGAGTTTTAACATTTAGTATTTAAATAATACCTCAGATTAAAGTTAGGATAATATAATTGACATTGCTGGATTCCTTGTAAGACCAGGAATATTTTGAATATAAATGTCATATATTTTGGACAAAGATAACATACTTACTCAGATTAAACATTTTTATCTAAAATTGTATGTTTAATGCAAAAAATATGTTGTTTATATTCAAAATGATCACCAAATTATAAAATTCCGCAATGTAAATTATATTCTGACCGGGTAATTTGTATGAATTTAATGAGCTAAAACAAATATCTTCAGTTAAAAAAATAATTCTTCACCGGGTAACAGATGGTCGGTCGGTTGGTCCCTCCTCCCCCCCACCAACCGTCCCAAGGAGATGTGTGGATAACCACTAAATTTTAATAAATAATACCTCAAACTAAGTTAGGATAATATAATTGACATTGCTGGATTCCTATAAGACCAGGAATATTTTGAATATAAATGTCATATATTTTGGACAAAAGATAACATACTTACTCAGATTAAACATTTTATCAAAATTGTATGTTTAATGCAAAAATATATTGTTTATATTCAAAAGATCACCAAATTATAAAATTCAGCAATGTAAACTATATTCTGGCTGGGTAATTTGTATGAATTTTATGAGCTAAAACAGGCAGTCAGGCAGGGTGGCGGGTTGGGGTGGTGCGGATCTAAAAATAGCTCTGAGCCGGACACTCACCGCGTTGCTGTGGAAAAATCCGCGTTAAGTGAAAGTTCAGCTTTGGCAAGGCACGTATATGCGAAAACGCGTTAGTAGAAATGCTTAGCAGATACTGTATATATATATATATATATATATATATATATATATATATATATATATATATATATATATATATATATATATATATATATATATATATATATATATATATATATATATATATATATATATATATATATATATATATATATATATATATACAGTGGGGTATGCTATAGCTAGCGGATCCTACTACGGATATTCTACTACTGAACGGTTTTACCTATAAAATTGAGAGATGCTATAAGAGCAGAAACTCCTACAACGAACATTATTTAATTTTTTTTTTTACTAATTTATTGTTTTTATTACAAGTATTAATATTGGTTATTTCAGGGTTTAGATGCATATTTATGCACTTTTATTTTACAATTTTATATTATATTTTTTCAGTGTTAAGTGGTTGTATTTGGGGCTGGAACAGATTAATCCTATATGAGCGAATGCTATAACGAACAAGGTTCTAGAACCAATTAGATTACGTTATAGCATACCCCACTGTATGTATGTGTGTATGTATATATATATATATATATATAATATATATATATATATATATATATATATATATATATATATATATATATATATATATATATATATATATATATATATACGGATATATATGCTGATAACCACAAGGAAAAGAAAACCGAGTTCCAAAGCGCCGTTATGATTCACATCTTCAGGGGTGAGTACAGACTAAGGAGAAGTACATAACAAGGTGTTATATATACAGAGGGGTGAGATCAAGTCCACAATGGTCAGGTATTGGGTAATGACCCTACTATCTTCAAAAGCACACAGCAGTTGTAGTCAGGTCAGAGAGTAAGATGTAACCTTCTTACCTGGTTACAAATCTTCTTAATTGAGAAATTATCCAGTTTGTACATACCATTACTCAAATTCATGTTGGACGGTTTGGTATGTTTAATGAGACTGGATTCTATAATGTTCCTACTGTCAATTGAATTACAAGGTAAAATTGAGGAGGCATTATCCCAGTCAATGCAATGCTTATTATCCCTCAAATGAACAAACAGAGCATTGGATTCTGGCCTGTCCTAACACTATATTTATGTTGTTTAAGTCTATTTACAAGATCTTTACCTGTCTGGCCTAAGTAAAACATATTACATTCCTTAGGAACCTTATAAATGCAGCCACCTGTATTGTTGTGGGAGTTCTTGATTAACATTTGTTTAACAGTGCATGAGTTTTTAAATGCCACACTAGCGTTCCAGGTTTTTAGTTGTAAAGGAATTTGAGAGAAATTTTTGTGAAATGGTAATATAAGAGATTCTTAGTTAGTCGTTGGGCTTGGGATCGGTTCTAATAGAAAGATTTCTTAGTAATGTTAAGGCATTTGTCTATGAAAGATCTAGAATTAAGGTTCAAGCCAATATTATAGATATACCGGTATTTATATTTCTCATCAATGAATTCGGCTGCAAATTCTCAAAGCACGTAAAAACATTGATGAAAAATACTGACTGTTTGACTCTATTATGGTGGGCAGAATAATAATGAATGTATGAACACACATTAGTAGGTTTCCTATAAATACTGGACAAGGTGTTACCTATTCTGTGAATCACAGTCTAGGATATACAGGTAGTTCTGCTATACTTAGCGATAATTGTGTTCTTGTAAAATGTATTTAGAAAATAAATAATAGTATGGACTTATGGAGGAAGATATAGGGTTGGGGTGCAGATTGCTCGAAGCTCGAAAAAGACTGGCCGTTAGCCTAACACAAAGGATAGCACAGGATACAAAATAAATGTTACACATTCATATCTGCTCGTAAGTCCAGCACAGATGAGATTTAACACTTTGACGAAAAATATAAGGGTATAACTTGATGGGGAGAAGAGGTGATTTTGAGGTTGATAACATCAAGCTTCTCTTCAAGTGTTATATCCTTTCTTTTACGATAATCACGGAATTCTATCATCAAGTGCTTTTTGGATATTCTTCTTTACCATATTCACAGTTAATACCACAAAATTGGAGAAATAGTAGCAAAATAAGCGTTACTTAAACAACGTCGTTATACAAATATTGTTCGAATTATGTCGCGTTAAGAGCAAATTAGCGTTATCAAAA
>NW_024726576.1:0-1420 GCF_018991925.1 Homarus americanus | reverse complement strand
ACTATTCCAAATCCCAGCCAGCAACTCCATTTCTTGCCTAGTCCAAATTAATACCAACCAGAACCACACACAGGAGTGTCCCACGAGGTGACATAATGGCCAGTATTGAGTTGGAAATAATAATCAGAACTGGCGGTCGGGAAACGGTTAGGGCCAGGCAGTCCCCACCAACCATTCCGGGCCCCAAACACATTATTCCGCCGGCGATGTTACGAACCAAGAGAGAGCAGACCCGTGGTCAAGCGTGGTCCGTGTGAGAAATTTAATCACGACAGAAGGTACCTTGAGGCTGAAAGCAGAGTGTCCCAAGGTTTCGGTGCTGGTAGCGGGTCGTGAAATGTGGGGTTTAGCAGATACTGGGGCAGAAGTGTAGCATTGATGAAAACTTCTACCGTCGGGAGCTGGAGCCTGCAGGCGTGGTGTTGCAGCCCACTGAATACGGGGTAAAGGGGCGTCGGGCTTCAGTGCTGTGTGTGTGTGCGGTGTATCCGGGTCACTATGGTCGTATGTGGGGTGGAAGTTACCAATGTGGGCTGTTGGTTTGTCCAGGATTGAGACCCAGGGTAAGGGGCAATCTCATGTTGGGTTGTTAGATGAATGTGCTGGGGAGGTTATGAAGATCTGGCCGCACATGTATCACTTGTGCAGGGAAGCCAGAAGCACAGCTCAGTGGGAAAATTGCTTGCAGGAGGTTAGGCAGTTATGTGCAATAGAGGCCATCAGTCTGGGTATTGTACGACAGAGAGAAGGAAAAGCCCAACCATCCTCCCGGAATATCAGGTTGGTTATTATGGATGAGAGAGAAATACAAAGTGGTGACTGGCGTGTGCCATGCAGTCAGGCACCCATGGCAGCCTCCAGGGGCATGTTGCCACGTGCAGTGTTGCTTGCGTGATAATATATATAAATGTTACTCTCCTTTAGTAGCTTATGTACAGGTTGCTACTCGGCACAGTAGCTATGGCCTGGGGTGCTACTCGGCACAGTAGCTTAGATACATAACCATCTCCCTCCCCTCCCGCTCATAGTCTTTGTCTTGAGCCCGGACTTCATAGTTCTAGAATCGCTCCGAGCGTCGAGGTGCACTGTAGAGCGGATCCTCGTGGTGTAGGTGACTCGTCTTCAGTCAGGGCCAGCAGCAGGGGGTGGGACTGGCGGAGAAGCGGCAGTTCCTCCACCGAACCACGGCCACTTTCGGCATCTAACCTTATAGTCCGACCGGCCGACGCCCATCACTGTGCCCACTTTGTCCCAACGCTGTCGTCGTCGGGTCCTGGACGCGAGCAAAGTGCCTCTCCAGTGGCTGAAAGGGCGGGCCGCGGTCGTCATATACCGAGCCTTGGCGTCCCTGGGCATGAAAGGCGGCGCGCGGCGTGCCAGCTCTCGGCCGGTCTGCCCACTCCTTTGCAAAGGCCTTGGC
>NW_024726575.1:0-9902 GCF_018991925.1 Homarus americanus | reverse complement strand
ACCTCACCCCACCAGGATTCGAACCCACGATCTTCTAATTGTGACAGGGGATCGCTACCTCTGGGCCACCAGGACACTAAAAGCATTCCTAGACTCTGCTATATTTCACACAAAGCCTGTTCAACTAGCTTATGGCGCCGTAAACCTCTAATGGGGACCACCCGTAACGCTTAGGTGATCAGAGCAACGTTTTACCAAATGCGGCTTCGAAACACGAGGATCCATATATATTTCATTAGCCCAATAAAGCACGCGGACTTCTTTCATATATAATCAACACTTCACCCCACCAGGATTTGAACCCACGATCTTATAATTGTGACCGGGGAACGCTACCTCTGGGCCACCAGGACAATAAAAGCAGTCCTAGACTCTGCTATATTTCACACAAAGCCTGTTCAACGAGTTTATGGCGCCGTTAACCTCTAATGGGGACCACCCATGCCGCTTAGGTGATCAGAGCAACGTTTTACCAAATGTGGCTTCGAAACACGAGGATCCATATATTTCATTAGCCCAATAAAGCACGCCAAGATTCTACATATAATCAACACTCACCCTTCAGGATTCAAACCATTAATCTATAATTGTGACCGGGGTATGCTACCTCGGGGCCACCAGGACAATAAAAGCAGTCCTAGACTCTACTATATTTCACACAAAGCCTGTTTAACGAGCTTATGGCGCCGTGAACCTCTAATGGGGACCACCCGTGCTGCTTAGGTGATCAGAGCAACGTTTTACCAAATGCGGCTTCAAAACATGAGGCTCCATATATATTTCATTGCCCAATAAAGCACGCGGCTTCTACATATAATCAACACCTCACTCCACCAGGATTCGAACCAACGATCTTCTAATTGTGACCGAGGAACGCTACCTCTGGCCCACCAGGACACTAAAAGCATTCCGAGACTCTGCTATATTTCACACAAAGCCTGTTCAACGAGCTTATGGCGCCGTGAACCTCTAATGGGGACCCCCAGTGCCGCTTAGGTGATCAGAGCAACGTTTTACCAAATGTGGCTTCGAAACCCAATTATCCATATATATTTCATTAGACCATTAAAGCACGCGGACTTCAACATATAATCAACACCTCACGCCACCAGGATTTGAACCCACGATCATATAATTGTGACCGGGGAACGCTACCGCTGGGCCACCAGGACAATAAAACCATTCCTAGACTCCTCTGCTATATTTCATACGTGCCTGTTCAACTAGCTTATATGCCGTGAACCTCTCTACGGGGACCCCAACGATGCCGCTTAGGTGAACAGAGCAACGTTTTACCAAATGCAGCTTCGAAAAACGAGGATTCATATATATTTCATTAGCCCAATAAAGCACGCAGACTTCTACATATAATCAACACCTCACCCCACCAGGATTTGAACCCACGGTCTTATAATTGTGACCGGGGGACGCTACCTCTGGGCCACCAGGAAACTAAAAGCATTCCTAGACTCTGCTATATTTCACACAAAGCCTGTTCAACGAGCTTATTGCGCCGTGAACCTCTAATGGGGACCACCCGTGCCGCTTAGGTGATCAGAGCAACGTTTTACCAAATGCGGTTTCGAAACCCGAGGATCCATATATATTGCATTAGCCCAATAAAGCACGCGGACTTCTACATATAATCAACACCTCGCCCCACCAGGATTTGAACCCACGGTCTTATAATTGTGACCGGGGGACGCTACCTCTTGGCCACCAGGAAACTAAAAGCATTCCTAGACTCTGCTATATTTCACACAAGGCCTGTTCAACGAGCTTATGGCGCCGTGAACCTCTAATGGGGACCACCCGTGCCGCTTAGGTGATTAGGTCAACGTTTTACCAAATGCAGCTTCGAAACACGAGGATCCATATATATTTCATTAGCCCAATAAAGCACGCGGACTTCTACATATAATCAACACCTCACCCCACCAGGATTTTAACCCATGATCTTATAATTGTGACCGGGGAATGCTACCTCTGGGCCACCAGGACAATAAAAGCAGTCCTAGACTCTGCTATATTTCACACAAAGCCTGTTCAACGGATTTATGGCACCGTGAACCTCTAATGGGGACCACCCGTGCCGCTTAGGTGATCAGAGCAACGTTTTACCAAATGCGGCTTCGAAACAAGGAGGATCCATAAATATTTCATTGGCCCAATAAAGCAAGCAGACTTCTACATATAATCAACACCTCACCCCACCAGGATTTGAACCCACGATCTTATAATTGTGACCGGGGAACGCTACCTCTGGGCCACCAGGACAATAAATGCAGTCCTAGACTCTGGTATATTTCACACAAAGCCTGTTCAATGAGCTTATGGTGCCGTGAACCTCTAATGGGGACCACCCGTGCCGCTTAGGTGATCAGAGCAACGTTTTACCAAATCCGGCTTCGAAACACGAGGATCCATATATATTTCATTAGCCCAATAAACATGCGAACTTCTACATATAATCAACACCTCACCCCACCAGGATTCAAACCGACGATCTTATAATTGTGACCGGGGTATGCTACCTCTGGGCCACCAGGACAATAAAAGCAGTCCTAGACTCTACTATATTTCACACAAAGCCTGTTCAACGACCTTATGGCGCCATGAACCTCTAATGGGGACCACCCGTGCCGCTTAGGTGATCAGGTCAACGTTTTACCAAATGCAGCTTCGAAACACGAGGATCCATATATATTTCATTGGCCCAATAAAGCACGTGGACTTCTACATATAATCAACGCCTCACCCCACCAGGATTTGAAGCCACGATCTTATAATTGTGACCGGGGTATGCTACCTCTGCGCCACCAGGACAATAAAAGCAGTTCTAGACTCTACTATATTTCACACAAAGCCTGTTCAACGACCTAATGGTGCCATGAACCTCTAATGCGGACCACCCGTGCCGCTTAGGTGATCAGAGCAACGTTTTACCAAATCCGGCTTGGAAACACGAGGATCCATATATATTTCATTAGCCAAGTAAAGCACTTGGACTTCTACATATAATCAACACCTCACCCCTCTAGGATTCAAACCCACAATCATATAATTGTGACCGGGGTATGCTACCTCTGGGCCTCCAGTACAATAAAAGCAGTCCTAGACTCTACTATATTTCACACAAAGCCTGTTTAAAGAGCTTACGGCGCCGTGAACCTCTAATGGGGACCACCCGTGCTGCTTAGGTGATCAGAGCAACGTTTTACCAAATGCGGCTTCAAAACAAAAGGATCCGTATATATTTCATTGCCCAATAAAGCACGCGGCTTCTACATATAATCAACACCTCACCCCACCAGGATTTTAACCCATGATCTTATAATTGAGGACCGGGGAATGCTACCTCTGGGCCACCAGGACAATAAAAGCAGTCCTAGACTCTGCTATATTTCACACAAAGCCTGTACAACGAGCTTATGGAGCTGTGAACCTCTAATGGGGACCATCCGTGCCACTTAGGTGATCAGAGCAACGTTTTACCAAATCCGGCTTCGAAAAACAAGTATCTATATATATTTCATTAGCCCAATATAGCACGCGGACTTCTACATATAATCAACACCTCACTCCACCAGGATTCGAACCCACGAACTTATAATTGTGACCGAGGAACGCTACCTATGGGCCACCAGGACACTATAAGCAGTCCTAGACTCTGTTATATTTCACACAAAGCCAGTTCGACGAGCTTATGGCGCTGTGAACCACTATAATGGGACCACCCGTGCCGCTTAGGTGACCAGATCAACGTTTTACCAAATGCGGCTTCGAAACACAAAGATCCATATATATTTCATTAGCCCAATAAAGTAGGCAGACTTCTACATATAATCAACACCTCACCCCACCAGGATTTGAACCCACGCTCTTATAATTGTGACCGGGGAACGCTACCTCTGGGCGACAAGGACAATAAAAGCAGTCCTAGACTCTACTATATTTCACACAAAGCCTGTTCAACGACCTTATGGCGCCATGAACCTCTAATGGGGACCACCGTGCCGCTTAGGTGATCAGAGCAACGTTTTACCAAATCCAGCTTGGAAACACGAGGATCCATATATAGTTCATTAGCCCTGTAAAGCACGCGGACTTCTACATATAATCAACGCCTCACCCCACCAGGATTTGAAGCCACGATCTTATAACTGTGACCGGGGAACGCTACCTCTGTCCACCAGGACAGTAAAAGCAGTCCTAGACTCTGCAATATTTCACACAAAGCCTGTTCAACGAGCTTATGGCGCCGTGAACCTCTCATGGGGACCACCCATGCCGCTTAGGTGATCAGAGCAACGTTTTACCAAATGCGGCTTCGAAACACGAGGATCCATATATATTTCATTAGCCCAATAAAGCACGCGGACTTCTACATATAATCAAAACCTCACCACACCAGGATTTAAACCCACGATCTTATAATTGTGACCGGGGAACGCTACCTCTGGGCCACCAGGATAATAAAGGCAGTCCTAAACTCTGCTATATTTCACACAAAGTCTGTTCAACGAGCTTATGGCGCCGTGAACCTCCAATGGGGACCACCCGTGCCGCTTAGGTGATCAAAGCAACGTTTTACCAAATCCGGCTTGGAAACACGAGGATCCATATATATTTCATTAGCCCAATAAAGCACTCGGACTTCTACATATTGTCAACACCTCACCCCACCAGGATTCAAACCCACAATCTTATAATTGTGACCGGGGTATGCTACCTCTGGGCCACAAGGACAATAAAAGCAGTCTTAGACTCTACTATATTTCACACAAAGCCTGTTCAACGAGCTTATGGCGCTGTGATCCACTATAGGGGACCACCCGTGCCGCTTAGGTGATGAGAGCAACGTTTTACCAAATGCGGCTTCGAAACAGAAGGATCCATATATATTTCATTAGCTCAATAATGCACGCGGACTTCTACATATAATCAATGCCTCACCCCACCAGGATTTGAAGCCACAATCTTATAATTGTGACCGGGGAACGCTACCTCTGGGCCACCAGGACAATAAAAGCAGTCCTAGACTCAGCTATATTACACACAAAGCCTGTTCAACAAGCTTATGGCGCCGTGAACCTCTAATGGGGACCACCCGTGCCGCTTAGGTGATCAGAACAACGTTTTACCAAATGCGGCTTCGAAACACGAGGATCCATATATATTTCATTAGCCCAATAAAGCACGCGGACTTCTACATAATCAACACCTCACCCCACCAGGATTTAAACCCACAATCTTATAATTGTGACCGGGGAACGCTACCTCTGGGCCACCAGGACAATAAAAGCAGTCCTAGACTCTGCTATATTTCACAAAAAGCCTGTTCAACGAGCTTATGGCGCTGCGAACCTCTAATGGGGACCATCCGAGCCGCTTAGGTGATCAGAGCAATGTTTTACCAAATGCGGCTTCGAAACACGAGGATCCATATATATTTCATTAGCCCAATAAAGCAAAGGGACTTCTACATATAATCAACACCTCACCCCACCAGGATTTAAACCCACGATCTTTTAATTGTGACCGGGGAACGCTACCTCTGGGCCACCAGGATAATAAAAGCAGTCCTAGACTCTGCTATATTTCTCACAAAGCCTGTTCAACGAGCTTATGGCGCCGTGAACCTCTAATGGGGACCACCCGTGCCGCATAGGTGATCAGAGCAACGTTTTACCAAACGCGGCTTCAAAACACGAGGATCCAGCGAGAGCATTTATTAGGGCCCACAGCGACGCCGACTTTGCGATATAATCAACACCTCACCCCACCAGGATTCGAACCCACGATCTTCTAATTGTGACCGGGGAACGCCACTCCTGGGGCCACTAGGACAATAAAAGCAGTCCTACACTCTGCCATATTTCACAAAGCCTGTTCGAATGAGCTTATGGCGCCATGAACCACTATAGGAGACCACCCGTGCCGCTTAGGTGATCAGAGCAACTTTTTACCAAATGCGGCTTCGAAACACGAGGATCCATATATATTTCATTAGCCCAATAAAGCACACGGACTTCTACATATAATCAACACTCACCCCACCAGGATTCAAACCCACACCTTATATCTGTGACCGGGGTATGCTACCTCTGCGCCACTAGGACAATAAAAGCAGTTCTAGACTCTACTATATTTCACACAAAGCCTGTTCAACGACCTTATGGTGCCATGAACCTCTAATGGGGACCACACGTGCCGCTTAGGTGATCAGAGGAACGTTTTACCAAATCCGGCTTGGAAACACGAGGATCCATATATATTTCATTAGCCAAGTGAAGCACTCGGACTTCTACATATAATCAACACCTCACCCCTCTAGGATTCAAACCCACAATCTTATAATTGTGACCGGGGTATGCTACCTCTGGGCCACCAGGACAATAAAAGCAGTCTTAGACTCTACTATAGGGACCACCCGTGCTGCTTAGGTGATTAGAGCAACGTTTTACCAAATGCGGCTTCAAAACATGAGGATCCATATATATTTCATTGCCCAATAAAGCACGCGGCTTCTACATATAATCAACACCTCACCCCAACAGGATTCGAACCCACGATCTTCTAATTGTGACCGGGGAACGCTACCTCTGGGCCACCAGGACAATAAAAGCAGTCCTAGACTCAGCTGTATTTCACACAAAGCCTGTTCAACGAGCTTATGGAGCTGTGAACCTCTAATGGGGACCATCCGTGCCACTTAGGTGATCAGAGCAACGTTTTACCAAATCCGGCTTCGAAACACAAGTATCCATATATATTTCATTAGCCCAATAGAGCACGCGGACTTCTACATATAATCAACACCTCACTCCACCAGGATTCGAACCCACGATCATATAATTGTGACCAAGGAACGCTACCTCTGGGCCACCAGGACACTATAAGCAGTCCTAGACTCTTATATTTCACACAAAGCCTGTTCAACGAGCTTATGGCTCTGTGAACCACTATAATGGGACCACCCGTGCCGCTTAGGTGACCAGAGCAACGTTTTACCACATGCGGCTTCGAAACACTAAGATCCATATATATTTCATTAGCCCAATAAAGCAGGCAGACTTCTACATATAATCAACACCTCACCCCACCAGGATTTGAACCGACGATCTTATAATTGTGACCGAGGAACGCTACCTCTGGGCCACCAGGACACTATAAGCAGTCCTAGACTCTTATATTTCACACAAAGCCTGTTCAACGAGCTTATGGCTCTGTGAACCACTATAATGGGACCACCGTGCCGCTTAGGTGACCAGAGCAACGTTTTACCAAATGCGGCTTCGAAACACTAAGATCCATATATATTTCATTAGCCCAATAAAGCAGGCAGACTTCTACATATAATCAACACCTCACCCCACCAGGATTTGAACCCACGATCTTATAATTGTGACCGGGGAACGCTACCTCTGGGCCACAAGGACAATAAAAGCAGTCCTAGACTCTGTTATATTTCACACAAAGCCAGTTCGACGAGCTTATGGCGCTGTGAACCACTATAATGGGACCACCCGTGCCTCTTAGGTGACCAGATCAACGTTTTACCAAATGCGGCTTCGAAACACAAACATCCATATATATTTCATTAGCCCAATAAAGTAGGCAGACTTCTACATATAATCAACACCTCACCCCACCAGGATTTGAACCAACGCTCTTATAATTGTGACCGGGGAACGCTACCTCTGGGCCACAAGGACAATAAAAGCAGTCCTAGACTCTACTATATTTCACACAAAGCCTGTTCAACGACCTTATGGCGCCATGAACCTCTAATGGGGACCACCGTGCCGCTTAGGTGATCAGAGCAACGTTTTACCAAATCCAGCTTGGAAACACGAGGATCCATATATAGTTCATTAGCCCTGTAAAGCACGCGGACTTCTACATATAATCAACGCCTCACCCCACCAGGATTTGAAGCCACGATCTTATAACTGTGACCGGGGAACGCTACCTCTGTCCACCAGGACAGTAAAAGCAGTCCTAGACTCTGCAATATTTCACACAAAGCCTGTTCAACGAGCTTATGGCGCCGTGAACCTCTCATGGGGACCACCCATGCCCCTTAGGTGATCAGAGCAACGTTTTACCAAATGCGGCTTCGAAACACGAGGATCCATATATAGTTCATTAGCCCAATAAAGCACGCGGACTTCTACATATAATCAACACCTCACCCCACCAGGATTTAAACCCACGATCTTATAATTGTGACCGGGGAACGCTACCTCTGGGCCACCAGGATAATAAAGGCAGTCCTAGACTCTGCTATATTTCACACAAAGTCTGTTCAACGAGCTTATGGCGCCGTGAACCTCCAATGGGGACCACCCGTGCCGCATAGGTGATCAGAGCAACGTTTTACCAAATGCGGCTTCAAAACACGGGGATCCATATATATTTCATTAGCCCAATAAAGCACGCGGACTTTTACATATAATCAACACCTCACCCCACCAGGATTCGAACCCACGATCTTCTAATTGTGACCGGGGAACGCTACCTCTGGGCCACCAGGACAATAAAAAGCAGTCCTAGACTCTGCTATATTTCACATAAAGCCTGTTCAACGAGCTTATGGCCCCGTGAACCACTATAGGGGACCACCCGTGCCGCTTAGGTGATAAGAGCAACGTTTTACCAAATACGGCTTGGAAACACGAGGATCCATATATTTATTAGCCTAATAGCTAATCGATCTCTTGCTACATATTGTCAACACTTCACCCCACCAGGATTCAAACCTTACATTTTATAATTGTGACCGGGAGTACTCTCTTGGGCCATGACAATAAAAGCAGTCCTAGACTCTGCTATATTTCACATAAAGCCTGTTTAACGAGCTTATGGCGCTGTGAACCACTATAGGGGACCACCCGTGCCGCTTAGGTGATCAGAGCAACGTTTTACCAAATGCGGCTTCGAAATACGAGGATCCATATATATTTCATTAGCTCAATAAAGCACGCGGATTTCTACATATAATCAACACCTCACCCCACCAGGATTTGAACCCACGATCTTATAATTGTGACCGGGGGACGCTACCTCTGGGCCACCAGGAACAATAAAAGCAGTCCTAGACTCAGCTATATTATTACTACTAAAGCCTGTTCAATGCTTGTGGCGCGAATCTTCTAATGGGGACCACCCAAAGCCGCGAGGTGGATCAGAACAACGTGTTTTTCCAAACGCGGTCAGTAAACACGAGATTCATATATATTTCTATTAGCCCAATAAAGCACGCTGGATTTCTACATAATCAACACTCTCACCCCACCAGGATTTAAACCCACATTTTATAATTGTGACCGGGGAACGCTACCTCTGGGCCACCAGGACAATAAAAGCAGTCCTAGACTCTGCTATATTTCACAAAAAGCCTGTTCAACGAGCTTATGCCGCTGCGAACCTCTAATGGGGACCATCCGAGCCGCTTAGGTGATCAGAGCAACGTTTTACCAAATGCTGCTTCGAAACACGAGGGTCCATATATATTTCATTAGCCAAATAAAGCACGCGGACTTCTACATATAATCAACACCTCACCCCACCAGGATTTAAACCCACGATCTTTTAATTGTGACCGGGGAACGCTACCTCTGGGCCACCAGGATAATAAAAGCAGTCCTAGACCCTGCTATATTTCACACAAAGCCTGTTCAACGAGCTTATGGCGCCGTGAACCGCTAATGGGGACCACCCGTGCCGCTTACGTGATCAGAGCAACGTTTTACCAAATGCGGCTTCAAAACACGAGGATCCATATATATTTCATATGCCCAATAAAGCACTCGGACTTCTATATATAATCAACACCTCACCCACCAGGATTTAAACCCACAATCTTATAATTGTGACCGGGGTATGCTACCTCTGGG
>NW_024726574.1:0-7409 GCF_018991925.1 Homarus americanus | reverse complement strand
CGTCTCGTTTCCTCGTGTGTTTTAATATTCCACGTATTATTAATACATTGTATTGTTAATTTTGCACACACAAACATTAATTCAATAAAAACAAAATCAGAAACATTAATTAAAATATATAAGAACAGTAAATAAGTGTTGCTTTCATATTCTTATGCAAAGTAATGACGATATGTTTTCACGTGTGCGCACTTACATACAAGATCTCTCTTTTTTCTTTACCATTATCGTTAGCTACTTCTATTGTTCCATTTGTTAACATTAAATAACATTACTTAAAACAACCATATTAAGTTTACTACAGCTACAAGCAAGGTCTTATTTTCTTCAATTTTATATGTAGAACCAGTCAGTCATTGGTTTTGTAATCAACGAAAACAATGCTGTGTCATTTCCTCGTGTGTTTTAATATTCTATGTATTATTAATGAATTGTATTGCTCATTTCGCACATATAAACATTAATTCAAGAAAAAAGACATTCAGTAATAAACAATAATGAATCTTTTGTACATAAGAGAAATGACGCTGTTTACACGATTATGCACGTCGTCTGCACGTTGGCGGGCCATTCAAACCCGTCGAAATTCAAGTTTCCGGCGTCAAAATATTTATTTATTTATTTTTTTGTGTGTTCCAATAAAATACGTTGAATTAAAAACTCGCGAAATTTGAGAAGCTACTATACGACATTTAACCCTTCAATATGTCTTCAAGGAGACCATGATGCAGAGAAAGTGGTGCTAGTGCTTCCAAGCATAAGCACAAGTCACTATCTATCCAAGAAAAGGGTGAATTTCCATGGTCCGGCAATTTCCATGGTCCGGCACCGGTCAGGTCCCTAGGTTGCCGGACTAGTGAGGTACAACCTATATTACCATTTCACAAAAATTTCTCTCAAATTCCTTTACAACAAAAAACCGGGAATGTCAATGTGGCATTTAAAAACTCATGCACTGTTAAACAAATGTCAATCAAGAACTCCCCCAACAATACAGGTGGCTGCATTTATAAGGTTTCTTGCAAGGAATGCAATATGTTTTACTTAGGCCAGACAGGTAAAGATCTTGTAACTAGACTTAAACAACATAAATATAGTGTTAGGACAGGCCAGGAATCCAATGCTCTGTTTGTTCATTAGAGGGATAATAAGCATTGCATTGACTGGGATAATGCCTCTCAATATTACCTTGTAATTCAATTGACAGTAGGAATATTATAGAATCTAGTCTCATTAAACATACCGAATCCGTCAACATGAATTTGAGTAATGGTATGTACAAACTGGATAATTTCGTAATTAAGAAGATTTGTAACTAGGTGAGAAGGTTGGGTCATCTTACCCTCTGACCTGACTACAGACTGCTGCGGTGCTTTTTGAAGATTAGTTGGGTCATTACCTAATACCTGACCATTGTGGACTTGATCTCACCCTCCACTGTATATATATACCTTGTTATGTACTTCTCCTTAGTCTGTACTCACCCCTGAAGATGTGAATTACACGAAAGCGCTTGGGAACTTCGTGTTTTCTTCTTTCCTTGTGGTTTTCAGCATATATATATATATATATATATATATATATATATATATATATATATATATATATATATATATATATATATATATATATATATATATATATATATATATAAATATATATATATATATATATATATATATATATATATATATATATATATATATATATATATATATATATATATATATATATATATATATATATATATATATATATATATATATATATATATATATATATATATATATATATATATTTCATGTAAATCCACAATGAAAACGTGGATAAGATAAATCTTGATAAAATCACACGGGAAAATGGAAACAACGGAGTACCTTAGCTTTCGTCTTTATTCAAGACATCTTCAGAGGCAACTGAAAGATAATGTGAATAAAAGGCAGAAAGAAAAATTACTCCGTTGTTTCCATTTTCCCGTGTGATTTTTATCAAGATATATATATATATATATATATATATATATATATATATATATATATATATATATATATATATATATATATATATATATATATATATATATATATATATATATATATATATATATATATATATATATATATACAGTTAACGCGGTTAATGTAACCCGGAGGGTACCGCGGAAAGCGAGAAACGCGTAAAGTGAATAACATAACATATGGGATTAATTGAAATGGAGTCCAGGCTGATCCCCAAACTCCACTTTTTGACGACACATAACTATGTTGTAGTAAAAATAACATCTTAATTTTATGATGGTACATGCACACAATTAATACTTAAGAGAAATAGAGAAATACAGTCGCCAAGTTAATGTCCATTCAAATAATGGACACGACTCCTGAAGGTTACTAGTGTGCCCTGAAGAATGCAGTGATGGCTAGGGAAACACTGAGTAACACTGAGTTCGTTTATTGTGGATGATAGAGATACAAGTGGTGACGCTGTGTGCCATGCACAGCTCACGCAGTCAGACTGAGGCGCCTTGCCATATGGCAGCCTCGGGGCAATGTTGCCACATAACACGTGCAGTGTTGCCACATGATAATATATATGAATGCTACTCGGCACAGTAGCTTATGTACAAGGTTGCTACTTGGCACAGTAGCATAGATACATAACCTACATCTCCCTCCCCCCTCACGCTCATAGTCTTTGTCTTGAGCGGACTTCTTAGTCCTAAGTCGCTCCGAGCGTCGAGGTGCACTGTGGGGCGGATCCTCGTGAGGTGCACTGTGGGGCGGATCCTCGTGAGGTGTAGGTGACTCGTCTTCGGTCAGGGGGCCAGCAGCAGGGGGTGGGACTGGCCGGAGGAAGCGGCGGTTCCTCCACCAGACACGGCCACTCGGCATCCTGACCTTGTAGTCTCGCGACCGGCCGACGCCCATCACTATGCCCACCTTGTCCCAACGTGTCGTCGTCGGGTCCTGGACGCGGGCAAGGGCACCAATCTCCAGCGGCTGAAGAGGGCGGGCACGGTCGTCATACCGAGCCTTGGCGTCCTGGGCACGTGTAGCGGCGAGGCGGTAGCAGCTCTCGGCTCTGGTCTGCCAGTCCTTCGCAAAGGCCTTGACGTGTGTAGGAACGCAAGAGCGGAGAGGGTGACCATACAGGGTCTGGGCAGGGGTAGCCCTTGGGCGTGTGGTCGATTCCACCCTCCTGATGTGACTCCGCTGCTGCTTGGGGCTGCGTGGGCCATCTGGAGGGGGCTGTGTGCGAACCACCCCGAGGGAAGTGCACTGCTGTCCTCCTCGTCTCGGGCTTTTGGGCTTGGGTTGGCGGCAGCACTTGTCGTAGTGTCCATAGCGACCGCAGGCCTGACACTTGCGGCCTCGTGCAGGGCACCTGTCTGTGTTAGACCAGTGGCCCTTACGGTCACATCCACGACACAGTGCGTCGGCGGCCGGGCAAGTCTTGGGGCTGTGCTGCTTTCCACAGCTGCCACAGGAAGCACTAGGCGGAGGCGTGGAAGAACGTGTGGCAGCCTTCGCGTTGTTGGCCGCCTTCTTATCCTTCTTGTATTGTGAGATAGCTCTCACAGCAGGTGGGGCCCATAAGGCAGAGGTGGCGGACTTGGTGGCCTCATATGACCGACATTCAGTCACTACCACCTGGAGTGTGGAGGAAGCGTCCAGGGGGATGAGTCGCTGCATCAACTCTTCGTGCCTGACACCTGTCAAGATCCCGTGCTTGATCCAGGCTTCCTCACATTCCCGGCTGTGCGCCTTGCAGACGTCGATCTCCTCAGACAAACTCTTCAAACGTACAAAAAAGTGGTCAAAGGATTCGTTCTCCGCCTGCTTGCAGCTGGTGAAGGCGCGGCGACGCAAAGCCTCGTTATTCCGACCTTTAATGTGCTCCTGTAAAAGGTCGAGCACATCCGTCACTGAAGATGTAGAATCGGGAGGCACTTGCAACGTGTGCTCCAAAACTCTCTGGATCTCCAGCGACAAACACATCCGCAGTTGGATGAGCTGTTTGTTTGGAGGCATGCTGTCAAGGTCCACCATCGTGGAGTAATCTGTCCAACGCCGCCTCCACTCACGAAAAAGCTGAAACGTGACGTCTGGTGAGAGGGCGGGTGGGGGTTGAACAGATGCCTTGGGAGCTGGAGGACGCTGGTGTGGTGGAGGAGGGAGTGTACTGGTGCCTTGAAGCGCGCTACCTGCGAGTGAGGGAGGGTGGGTTAGCGCCAGGGTCGCCAATAGTGCCTCAAAACGCAACTTTTCCTCCACTCTTCGTGTCTCCTCCCTCTGAAAATCCATTTCTCTACGTCGCTCGTCCCGGTCATCCATCCACCTCAGAATTGTGGCAATGTCCGTCACTGGAGGTGGAGGATGAGTCTGCGCCTGGTGGAGGGGAAGGTGGTGGGGAGGCGTGTCTCCCATCTTGACGTTGTCCCTTCTTACCTCCCTGCATTCTCCGCCAAACTGGTGAGTGAGCCAGCAGCGCAAACGCGCAGCAGGTCCAGGCCCCACCAGTCCAGAGAGCGGAGCGCGTGCGTGTGTGTGTGTCTCTGAGAGCGGAGCGTGGTGGACGGCGGACGCGGACTCGGAGGCGGAGGCAAGACCAGTGTCCCACCGGATGTCGCACGAGAAGGGTGTGCGCCTGCGTGCTCCGTGGGTACCGCAAAAACACAGGCCAATGCACAACTCAGCTCTAGACACACACTAATACACTGACACTGACACTGGCACTGTCACTAAAACGCACTGTGACGGAGCAACACTGCACATCGCGGCGAAACACAGCGCAACACAACACAACACACTGAGTCGACGCGCATCACAGGCAGACGTAACTGTCGGCGTTGTTCACACACTTAGTAAGTCCACAGATCCTAGACACTGCGCCATGAAGGTTACTAGTGTGCCCTGAAGAATGCAGTGATGGCTAGGGAAACACTGAGTAACACTGAGTTCGTTTATTGTGGATGATAGAGATACAAGTGGTGACGCTGTGTGCCATGCACAGCTCACGCAGTCAGACTGAGGCGCCTTGCCATATGGCAGCCTCGGGGCAATGTTGCCACATAACACGTGCAGTGTTGCCACGTGATAATATATATGAATGCTACTCGGCACAGTAGCTTATGTAAAAGGTTGCTACTCGGCACAGTAGCTTATATACATAACCTACAACTCCCTCCCCCTCTCACACTACACTGCCGGCTCTTTCCTCTCTGAGAAATTTTTGGGGAAAAACCACTAGATTTTAATAAATAATACCTCAAAGTAAAGTTAGGTTAATATAATTGACATTGCTAGATTCCTTGTAAGACCAGGAATAATTTGAATATAAATGTCATATATTTTTCACAAAAGATAACATACTTACTCATATTAAACATTTTATCTAAAAATTTTATGTCTAATGCAAAATATATGATGTTTATATTCAAAATGATTACCAAATTGTAAGAACTCCAGCAATGTAAATTATATTCTGGCCGGGTAATTTGTATGAATTTTATGAGCTAAAACAAATATCTTCAGTTAATAAAAAAAAAAAAAATATTCTTCACGACACTATCTGTCAATCAAAGTACCCCACCTTGCCTCCCCCCCTCTTCCAACCGCGCGTTCAGTCCCAACCCTCCCCCCCACCCCCCACCAATCCTCCCTTCAAGAGAAAGGTTGGGTGAAAAATTTAGATTTTAACATTTTGTATTAAATAATACCTCAGATTAAAGTTAGGATAATCTAATTGACATTGCTGGATTCCTTGTAAGACCAGGAATATTTTGAATATAAACGTCATATATTTTGCACAAAAGATAACATACTTACTCAGATTAAACATTTTATCTAAAAATTTTATGTCTAATGCAAAATATATGATGTTTATATTCAAAATGATCACCAAATTGTAAGAATTCCAGCAATGTAAATTATATTCTGGCCGGGTAATTTGTATGAATTTTATGAACTAAAATAAAAATCTTCAGTTAATAAAAAAAAAAAATTCTTCACACGGTAACAGATGGTCGGTCGCCGGTCCCTCCCTCCCTCCCCCACCAACGTCCCTACTAGATAAATGTGGGAATACCAGACTGTTTACCTTTTTAGTAATAAATAATAAATCAGACTAAAGTTAGGATAATATAATTGACATTGCTGGATTCCTTGTAAAACCAGGAATATTTTGAATATAAATATCATATATTTTGCACAAAAGATAACATATTTACTCAAGAGTAAACATTATATCTAAAATTTTTATGTCTAATGCAAAATCTATGATGTTTATATTCAAAATGATCATCAAATTGTAAGAATTCCAGCAATGTAAATTATATTCTGGCCGGATAATTTGTATGAATTTTATGAGCTAAATTAAAAAAAATTATACTTCACCGTGTAAAGTGGTACACCCACCGCGGAATGTGAGCATCCTGGGTTCTGGCAGGGCACCGCGTAAACGTGGAAACGCGGAATGTGGGATCGCGTAAAGTGAGGGTTGTATGTATATATATGTATATATATATATATATATATATATATATATATATATATATATATATATATATATATATATATATATATATATATATATATATATATATATATATATATATTACCGCAAGCAGTAATGAGTAGGATGCCACATAAACAAAACATTATGTTAGGCTGTAAGTCATGTCATGTTTATTGTGTGTGCCTGCCCGTATACAGTGTGTAGAGTATTGACATGGTGGAGATGAGAGGCCCAGAGAAGGTTGGAGTGTGTAAGGGGAGTTTTGTTTATGTATAATTATAATCACCTGACTCAGCCGCCCATCGAGAGAGGGTTGGGGAGGCGACAGCAGGGTATCGGCACTGTAGCTATTCAGACCACAGAGGCAACACCTAACCTGGTTCCTCTGTAGTTATTCAGATCACAGAGGCAGCACCTAGCCTGGTTTCTCTTGAGACATTCAACAAGTAAGTTTAACTGGTACTTACTGTATTGTGTACACAGGAAGACTGTGTCCATTGCATCGTTTATCATTGTGACGACATAAAAATATGGAAAATTAAGTACTCATTGTAAGTGTTAAGATTAGACTGATTACATAGCTATGATTGTCAAGTAAATATATATTGGATTAAACATTTATGTGATTGCCTATGTATGATTTATTTGAAATACTAAAATGAATTGTATTCAACAGGTTTGACCGAATTATAATGTTCGAGTTTGACGTCACAAGTTTCATTAAATCGTTTAACCAGCCGGATGGCGGTTACAATATATATCTATCTATCAATCAATCAATCAATCTATCTATCTATCTATCTATCTATCTATCTATCTATCTATCTATCTATCTATCTATCTATCTATCTATCTATCTATCTATCTATCTATCTATCTATCTATCTATCTAT
>NW_024726573.1:0-5633 GCF_018991925.1 Homarus americanus | reverse complement strand
GAGGCCTAGCAGGGAGACTGCTTAGCTGGAACACTGGTGTCGGGAGGGCGCCTGCTTAGCTGGGACACTGGTGTCGGGAGGGCGACTGCTTAGCGGGGACACTGGTGTCGGGTGGGCGACTGCTTAGCTGGGACACCGGAGGGAAGTCTCGGTCCTGACCGGAGGCGACTTGCCTCCGGCCCCTGACTTCGGCTGGAGCAGGACTGGTGGTGTCGTAGCTGGCCACCTTGTTACAAGACAACTACTTCTCTGCCAATCGTGGAGGGAGGACCAGGACGTCCTATATATTGGGAAGCGAGCCGTCAGGTTCAGCTGGCCTGGGGGGCGGCGAAGGGTCTCCTTACATTTTGACCCCGCAAATGTGCGGTCAGGCCTGGACTTTTTCAGAACTATCTGGGAAAGTCATCAGGTGGGGCCATGTGTATATTGGGAGAGCAACCGTGAGAGTTCCCCTACACTTGACTTCCCAAACGTCGGGTCAGGCTGGAGTTTCTGAGATGTAAGGAGAAGTCGTCAGGTGGGGCCGTGTAACACGAGAGGCCTTGAGTTGGGCTCCAAGGGTTACAAGTGACCTGGCTAATTGTGAGGTCAGGTCTGGACTTCTTTCTGCGGTGTAGGTTATTGTATATTGGGAGAGAGTCGGCTGGTGCCTTCTTACATGTGTGACATGGGAGGGGGAGCTAGTTGGTTTACAATCCTTGGTCAACCGCAGAGTTACCCTACCCTTTTGCCCTCGGCTAATGTCCGGTCAGGCTGGAGTTTCTGAGATGTAAGCTGTGGTCTGACAACCCCTCACTACATGACACTGAAAGGGTGCCCGGCCCTCACACCCGGTGTCATGTCACTGAAGGGGTGCCCGGCCCTCACACCCCGGGTCATGGCACTGAAGGGGAGCCCGGCCCTCACATCCCGGGTCATGGCAATGAAGGGGTGCCCGGCCCTCACACCCCGGGTCTTGGTGCTGAAGGGATGCCCGGCCCTCACACCCCTAGTCATGTACCTAACGTGGTGTCCGGCCCTCACACCCCGATTCATGGCACTGAAAGGGTGCCCGGCCCGCACACCCCGGGTCATGGTACTGAAAAGGTGCCCGGCCCTCATACCCCGTGTCATGTGAAGGGATGCCCGGCCCTCACAACCCGGTTCATAGCTCTGTAGGGGTGCCCGGCCCTCACACCCTGGGTCATGTCACTGAAGGGGTGCCCGGCCCTCACACCCCGGTTCATGTCATTGAAGGGGTGCCCGGCCCACACCCCAGGTCATGGGGTTGAAGCGTTCCGGCGCCAAAACCACGGGGTCATGGAGCTGAAGGTGCCCGGCCACCACTCCCCCGATTCATGGTACTGATTGGGTGCCCGGCCCGCACACCCCGGGTCATGGTACTAAAAGGTGCCCGGCCCTCATACCCCGTGTGTCATGTGAAGGGGATGCCCGGCCCGCCACCCCGGTTCATAGCTCTGTAGGGGTGCCTGGCCCTCACACCCCGTTTCATGGCACTGAAGGAGTGCCCGGCCCTCACACCCCGGCTCATGGCACTGAAGGGGTGCCCGGCCCTGACACCCCGGGTCATGGCACTGAAGCGGTGCCCGGCCGTCACACCCCTGGCCATGGCACTTAAAGGGGGCCAGGCCCACACACCTCGGGTCAAGTAATTGAAGGGGTGCCCTGCCCTTATACCCCGGGTCATGGTGCTGGAGGGGTGCTCGGCCCTCACACCGCGATTCATGGCACTGAAATCGAGCCCGGCCCTCACACCCCGGGTCATGGTGCTGAAGGGGTGCCCGTCCCTCACACCCCGGGTTATGGCACTGAAGGAGTCACCGGCCCTCACACCCCGGGTCATGGCACTGAAAGGGTGCCCAGCCCACACACTCCGGGTCATGTCATTGAAGGGGTGCCCGGCCCTCACACCCCGGTTCACAGTACTGTAGGGGTGCCCGGCCCTCACACCGCGCTTCATGGCACTGAAGGTGTGCCCGGCCCTCACACCTCGGCTTATGGCACTGAAGCGGTTCCCGACCGTCACACCCGTGGCCATGGCACTCAAGGTGTGCCTGGCCCTCACACCCCTGGTCATTGACATAAACGGGTGCCCGGCCCTCACACCCCGGGTCATAGCACTGAAGGGGTGCCCGGCCCTCACACTCCGGGTCATGGTGCTGGAGGGGTGCCTGGCCCTCACACCCTGGTCATGGCACTGAAGTCGAACCGGCCTCACACCCTGGGTCATGGCAATGAAGGGGTGCCCAGCCTCACACCCCGGTTCATGGCACTGAAGGGGTGCCTGGCCCTCACACCACGGGGTCATGTGAAAGGGGTCCCCGGCCCTCACACCCCGGGTCGTGGCACTGAAGGGGTGCAGGCCCTCACACCCCGGGTCATGGTGCTGAAGGTGCCTGGCCCTCACACCCCGGGTCGTGGTGCTGAAGGGTTGCCCGCCCTCACACCCTGGGTCAAGGTGCTGAAGGGGTGCCAGGCCCACACCCTGGGTCATGCTCACTGGCGGTGCCTGGCCTCACCCCTGGTCACATTGAAGGGGTGCCGGGCCCTCACACCCCGGGTCATGTCAAGGAAGGTCTGCCCGGCCCTCACACCCCGGGTCATGGCACTGATGAGGTGCCCGGTCCTCACAACCCCTGGCCATGGCACTAAAGGTTTGCCCGACCCTCACACCCCTGGTCATGTACCTAAAGTGGTTCCCGGCCCTCACACCCCGATTCATGGCACTGAAAGGGTGCCTGGCCCTGACAGCCCGGGCCATGGTGCTGGAGGGGTGTCAGGCCCTGACACACCCGGGTCATGACACTGAAGGGGTGCCCGGCCCTCACACCCCTGGTCATGTACCTAATTTGGTGCCTGGCCCTCACACCCCGTTTCATGGCACTGGAAGGGTGCCCGGCCCTCACACCTCGGGCCATCGTGCTGGAGGGCTGTCAGGCCCTGACACACCCAGGTCATGACACTGAAGGGGTGCCCGGCCCTCACACCCCTGGTCATGTACCTAATTTGGTGCCTGGCCCTCACACCCCGTTTCATGTCACTGAAAGGGTTCCTGGCCCTCACACTCCCGGGTTCATGGCACTGAAGGGGTGCTCTGGCCTCACACCCCGGGTCATCAGCTGGAGGGGTGCCCTGCCTCACACCCCGGGTCATGTCACTGAAAGGGTCCCTCGCCTCACACCGGGTCATGGCACTGAAGGGGTGCTCTGGGCCCTCACACCCCGGGTCATGCTGGAGGGGTGCCCGGCCTCACACTCCAGGTTCGACACTGAAAGGGTATTCGGCCCTCACACCCCCGGGTCATGTCAGTGAAAGGGGTGCCTGCCCTCACTCTCCGGGTCAGGGCACTGAGGTGGCTCCCGCCCTCACACCCCGGGTCATGGCACTGGCGATGCCTGGCCTCACATCCCGGGACAGGCAAGTGCTCAAGGGGTGCCCGGCCCTCACACCCTGGTTCAAAGCACTGTATGGGTGCCCGGCACTCACACCCCGGGTCATGTCACTGAAGGGGTGCCCAGCTCTCACACTCCTGGTCATGGCATTGAAGGGCTGCCTGGCCCTCAAACCCCGGATCATGGTGTTGAAGGGGTGCCCGGCCCTTACACCCCGGGTCATGTGAAGGGGTGCCCGGCCCTCACAACCCCGTTTCATGACACTGAAAGGGTGCCCGGCCCTAACACCTTGGTTCATGTCACTTATGGGGTGCCCGGCCCTCACACCCTGGGTCATGTCACTGAAGGGGTGCCCGTCCCTCACACTCCGGGTCATGGCACTGAATGGGAGCCCGGGCCTCACACCCCGTGTCATGGCACTGAAGGGGTGCCCACCCTCACACCCTGGGTCAAGGTGCTGAAGGGGTGCCCGGCGTCACACCCTGGGTCATGTCACTGAAGGGGTGCCCGAGCCTCACACCCCTGGTCATGTTACTGAAGGGGTGCCCGGCCCTCACACCCCCGGGTCATGTCAAGGAAGGGGTGCCCGGCCCTCACACCCCGGGTCATGGCACTGATGAGGTGCCCGGCCCTCACAACCCCTGGCCATGGCACTGAAGGTTTGCCCGGCCCTCACACCCCTGGTCATGTACCTAAAGTCGTTCCCGGCCCCCACACCCCGATTCATGGCACTGAAAGGGTGCCTGGCCCTCACAGCCCGGGCCATGGTGCTGGAGGGGTGTCAGGCCCTGACACACCCGGGTCATGACACTGAAGGGGTGCCCGGCCCACACACCCCCAGGCCATGGTGCTGGAGGGGTGCACGGCCCTCACACCCCCGGTCATGGCACTGATGAGGTGCCCGGCCGTCACACCCCTGGCCATGGCACTGAAGGTTTGCCCGGCCCTCACACCCCTGGTCATGTACCTAATTTGGTGCCCGGCCCTCAAACCCCGTTTCATGGCACTGGAAGGGTGCCCGGCCCTCACACCCCGGGCCATGGAGCTGGAGGTTTGTCAGGCCCTGACACACCCGGGTCATGACACTGAAGGGGTGCCCGGGCCTCACACCGCAGGCCATGGTGCTGGAGGGGTGCCCTGCCCTCACACCCCGGGTCATGTCACTGAAAGGGTGCCCGGCCCTCACACTCCGGTTCATGGCACTGAAGGGGTGCCTGGCCCTCACACCCCGGGTCATCGTGCTGGAGGGGTGCCCTGCCCTCACACCCCGGGTCATGTCACTGAAAGGGTGCCCGGCCCTCACACTCCGGGTCATGGCACTGAAGGGGTGCCTGGCCCTCACACCCCGGGTCATGGTGCTTGAGGGGTGCCCGGCCCTGACAACCCGGGTCATGTGAAGGGGTGCCCGGCCCTCACACCCAGGTTCATGACACTGAAAGGGTATCCGGCCCTCACACCCCGGGTCATGTCACTGAAGGGGTGCACGGCCATGACACCCCGGGTCATGGACCTAAAGGGGTTCCCGGCCCTCACACGGTCATGGTGTGAAGGGGTGCCTGGCCTCACACCCCGGGTCATAGTGCTGGAGGGAGTGCCCGGCCTTCACATCCCAGATCATGTCACTGAAGGGGTGCCCGGTCCTCACACACCGATTCGTGACACTGAAGGGGTGCACGGCCCTCACACCCCGTGTCATGGCACTGAAGGGGTGCCCGGCCCTCACACCCCGGGTCATGGGGTTGAAGCGGTTCCTGGCCCTCACATACCGGGTCATGGTGCTGATGGGGTGCCCGGCCCTCACACCCTGATTCTTGGCACTGAAATCGAGCCCGGCCCTAACACCCTGGGTCATGGTGCTGAAGGGGTGACCAGCCCTCACACCCAGATTCATTTCACTGAAGGGGTGCCCGACCCTCACACCCCAAGTCATGTGAAGGGGTACCCGGCCCTCACACCCCGGTTCGCAGCACTGTAGGGGTGCCCGGCCCTCATACCCCGTTTCATGGCACTGAAAGGGTGCCCGGCCCTCACACCCCGTGTCATGGCACTGAATGGGTGCCTGGCCCTCACTCCCCGGGTCATGGTGCTGGAGGGGTGCCCGGCCTTCACACCCCGGGTCATGTCACTAAAGGGGTGCCCGGCCCTCACACCCCGGGTCATGTCACTGAAGGGGTGCACGGCCATGACACCCCAGGTCATGGTGCTGAAGCTGTGCCCGGCCCTCACACCCCGGGTCATGTC
>NW_024726572.1:0-25977 GCF_018991925.1 Homarus americanus | reverse complement strand
TCAGAGGTGTATCTTGCAGTGTCATCGGTGTACCTGGGAGTGTCAGGAGGTACCTGGGAGTGTCAGAGGGTATACCTGGGCGTATCAGAGGTATACCTGGGAGTGTCAAAGGTATACCTGGGCGTATCAGAGGTGTACCTGGTAGTGTCGGAGGTGTACCTGGGAGTGTCAGAGGTATACCTGGGAGTGTCAGAGGTATACCTGGGCGTATCAGAGGTGTACCTGCTAGTGTCGGAGGTGTACCTGGGAGTGTCAGAGGTGTACCTGGGAGTGTCAGAGGTATACTTGGGAGTGTCAGAGGTATACCTGGGCGTATCAGAGGTGTACCTGGTAGTGTCGGAGGTGTACCTGGGAGTGCCGAGGTGTACCTGGGAGTGTCAGAGGTTTACCTGGGAGTGTCAGAGGTGTTCCTGAGAGTGTCAGAGGTGTACCAGGATTGTCAGAGGTGTACCTGGGAGTGTCAGACGTGTACCTGGAAGTGTCAGAGGTGTACCTGGGAGGTCATTGGTGTACCTGGAAGTGTCAGAGGTGTACCAGGAGTGTCAGTGGTGTACCTGGGAGTGTCATTGGTGTACCTGGGAGTGCCTGAGGTGTACCTGGAAGTGTCAGGGATGTACCTGGAAGTGTCAGGGGTGTACCTGAAGTGTCAGGGGTGTACCTGGGAATGTCAGAGGTGTTCCTGAGAGTGTCAGAGGTGTAACTAGAGTGTCAGAGGCGTACCTGGGAGTGTCAGAGGTGTACCTGAAGTGTCAGAGGTGTACCTGGGAGTGCTGCTGGTGTACCTGGAGTGTCAGAGGTGTACCAGGGAGTGTCAGTGGTGTGCCTGGGAGTGTCATTGGTACCTGGGAGTTCAGAGGTGTTCCTGAAAGTGTCAGTGGTGTACCTGGAAGTGTCAGGGGTGTACCCAGAAGTGTCAGAGGTGTACCTGGGAGTGCCTGAGGTACCTGGGAGTGTCAGAGGTGTACCTGGGAGTGTCGGAGGTGTACTTGTCAGTGTCAGCGGTGTACCTGGGAGTGTCAGGGTGTACCTGGGATTGTTGCGGTGTGAACTGGGAGTGTCAGAGGTGTACCTGGTAGTATCATTGGTGTACCTAGGGAGTGTCAGAGGCGTACCTGGGAGTGTCAGAGGTGTACCTGGAAGTGTCAATGGTGTACCTGGGAGTGTCGGAGGTACCTGTCAGTGTCAGCGGTACCTGGGAGTGTCAGGGTGTACCTGGGATTGTCACGGTAACTGGGAGTGTCAGAGGTGTACCTGGAGTATCAGAGGTGTACCTAGGAGTGTCAGAGGTGTACCTGGGAGTGTCGGAGGTGTACCTGCAGTGTCAGGTGTACCTGGGAGTGTCAGTGTACCTGGGATTGTCAGCGGTGTACCTGGGAGTGTCAGAGGTGTACCTGGGAGGTCAGAGGTGTACCTGGGAGGTCGGAGGTACCTGGTAGTGTCAGTGGTGTACCTGGGAGTGTCAGAGTTGTATTGGGAGTGTGATTGGTGTACCTGGGAGTGTCAGGAGGTGTATATGGAAGGTCAGAGGTGTACCTGGGAGTATGAGAGAGCACCTGGGAGTGTCAAAGGTGTACCTGGGTGTGGAGAAGTGTACCTGGGAGTGTCAGAGGTGTACCTGGGAGTGTCGGAGGTGTACCTAGGAGTGTCAGAGGTGTGCCTGGGAGTGTCAGAGGTGCACTTGGTAGTGTCACAGGTGCACCTGGGAGTGTCTGAGGTGTTACTGGGAGTGTCTGAGCTTACCTGGGAGTGTCTGAGGTGTACCTGGCAGTGTCTGAGGTTACTTGGCAGTGTCAGCGGTGTACCTGGGAGTGTCATGTGCACAGGAGTATCATTGGTGTACCTGGAAGTGTCAGGTGTACCTGGAAATGCAGAGGTACCTGAGTGTGTTGGTGTACCTGGGAGGTCAGAGGTGTACCAGGGAGTGTCAGAGGTACCTGGTAGCATCATTGGTGTACCTGGGAGTGTCAGGGGTACCTGAGTGTCAGGTGTACCTGGAAGTGCTGGGGTGTACCAATGAGGTGTACCTGGGAGGTCAGAGGTGTCCTGAGAGTGTCAGTGGTGTACCTGGGAGTATCGGAGGTGTACCTGGGATATCGGAGGTGTACCTGGGAGTGTCAGAGGTGTACCTGGTAGTATCATTGGTGTACCTGGCAGTGTCAGAGGTGTATCTGGAAGTGTCAGAGGTATGCCTGAGTATGAGAGAGGTGTACCTGAGAGTGTCAGGTGTACCTGGGTGTGGGAGAAGTGTACCTGGGAGTGTCAGGTACCTGGCAGTGCCGCGGTGTACCTGGGAGGTCAGAGGTGTACCTGGGAGTGCTGGGAGGTGTTCCTGGGAGTGTCGGAGGTGCACCTGGGAGGTCGGAGGTGTACCTGTCAGTGTTCAGCGGTGTACCTGGGGGTGTTAGGGGTGTACCTGGGATTGTCAGCGGTGTAACTGGGAGTGTCAGAGGTGTGTACCTGGTAGTATCAATGGTGTACCTAGGAGTGTCAGAGGCGTACCTGGGAGGTCAGAGGTGTACCTGGAAGTGTCAGAGGTGTACCTGGGAGTGTCAGAGGGATTGTCAGGAGGTACCTGGGAGTGTCAATGGTGTAACTGGGAGTGTTAGAGGTGTACCTGGGAGTGACAGTGGTGTACCTGGGAATGTCAGAGGTGTACCTGGGAGTGTCTGAGGTGTACCTGCGAGTGTCTGAGGTGTACCTGAAGTGTCTGATGTACATGGAATGTCAGAGGTGTGTCTGGAAGTGTCAGGAGGTACCTGGGCGTATCACAGGTGTACCTGGGAGTGTCAGAGGTGTACCTGGAGTGTCTTCGGTGTACCTGGGAGTGTCAGAGGCCTGGGAGGCACATGTGAGAGGTGTACCTGGGAGGAGGTACCTGGGCGTATCAGGGGAATACCTGGGAGTCAAAGGTATACCAAGTATCAGAGGTGTACCTGGTAGTCGGGAGGTGTACCAGAGGCAGAGGCATACCTGGGAGTGTCAGAGGCACCTGGGAGTGTCAGAGGTGTACCTGGGAGTGTCAGAGGTATACCTGGGCGTATGAGAGGTACCTGGTAGTGTCGGAGGTGTACCTGGGAGTGTCAGAGGTACCTGAGTGTCAGAGGCATACCTGGGAGTGTCAGAGGTACCTGGGCGTATCAGAGGTGTACCTGAAAGTGTCGGAGGTGTACCTGGGAGTGTCAGAGGGTACCTGGGAGTGTCAGAGGTTTACCTGGGAGTGTCAGGAGGTGTTCCTGAGAGTGTCAGAGGTGTACCAGGGATTGTCAGAGGTGTACCTGGGAGGTCAGACGTGTACCTGGAAGTGTCAGAGGTGTACCTGGGAGTGTCATTGGTGACCTGGGAGTGTCAGAGGTGTACCAGGAGTGTCAGTGGTGTACCTGGGAGTGTCATTGGTGTACTTGGGAGTGTCAGAGGTGTACCTGGGAGTGTCAGAGGTGTTCCTGAGAGTGTCAGGGGTGACCTGAAGTGTCAGGGGTGGTACCTGGAAGTGTCAGGGGTACCTGGGAGTGTCAGAGGTGTACCTGGGAGTGTCAGAGGTGTTCTGAGAGTGTCAGAGGTGTACCTAGGAGTGTCAGAGGCACCTGGGAGGTCAGAGGTGGTACCTGGAAGTGTCAGAGGTGTACCTGGAAGTGTCATTGGTGTACCTGGGAGTGTCAGAGGTGTACCAAGGGAGGTCAGTGGTGTACCTGGGAGGTCATTGGTGTACCTGGGAGTGTCAGAGGTGTACCAGGAGTGTCAGTGGTGCCTGGGAGTGTCATTGGTGTACCTGGGAGGTCAAAGGTGTTCCTGGAAGTGTCAGTGGTGTACCTGGAAGTGCAGAGGTGTACCTGGGAATGCCTGAGGTGTACCTGGGAGGTCAGAGGTGTACCTGGGAGGTCAGGAGGTGTTCCTGGGAGTGTCGGAGGAGTACCTGGGAACGTCAAGGAGTACCTGGGAGTGTCAGAGGTGTACCTGAGAGTGTCTGAGCTTTACCTGGGAGTGTCTGAGGTGCCTGGTAGTCTGAGGTACCTGGAGGCCGGAGGACTACCTGGGAGCGTCAAAGCAGTACCTGGGAGTGCAGAGAGGTGTACCTGGGAGTGTCAGAGGTGTACCTGGAGTGTCTGAGGTGTACCTGGGAGTGTCTGAGGTACCTGAAGTGTCTGAGGTGCACATGGAATGTCAGAGGTGTATCTTGCAGTGTCACGGTGTACCTGGGAGTGTCATGTGTACTGGGAGGTCAGAGGTATACCCAGTATCAGAGGTGTACCTGGGAGTGTCAGAGGTGTACCTAGGAGTGTCAGAGGTGTACCTGGGAGTGTCAGAGGTGTACCTGGTAGTGTCAGTGGTGTACCTGGGAGGTCAGAGTTGTACTTGGGAGTGTGATTGGTGTACCTGGGAGGTCAGAGGTGGTATGTGGAAGTGTCAGAGGTACCTGGGAGTATCAGAGGTGTACCTGGGAGAGTCAGGGGTGCACTGGGAGTGTCAGGGGTGAAATGGGAGTGTCGGAGGTGTAACTGGGAGCACAGAGGCATACCTGGGAGTGTCAGAGGTGTACCTGGGAGGCTCAGAGTAGTACCTGGAGTGTCAGAGGTGTACCTGGGAGTGTCTGAGAGGTACCTGGGAGTGTCAGAGAACTAGGAGTGTAAGGTGTACCTGGGAGCATCAGAGGTGTACCAGGGAGGTCAGAGGTGAACCAGGAGTGTCAGAGGTGAACCAGGGAGTGCCTGGAGGTGTACCTGGGAGTATCGGAGGTGTACCTGGGAGCATCGGAGGTGTACCTGGAGTGTCAGAGGTGTACCTGGGAGTGTCAGGAGGCCTGAGAGTGTAAAGGTGTACCTTGATTGTCAGAGGTGTACCTGAGCCAGAGGTGTACCTGGAAGTGTCAGAGGTGTACCTGGGAGTGTCAGAGGTTCCTGGGAGTGTCAGGGGTGTAACTGGGAGGTTCAGGGTGTACCTGGTGTGTCACAGGTGGTCTGGCAGGCTGTCAGCGGTGTAACTGGGAGTGTCAGCGGTGTACCTGGGAGTGTCAAGGTGTGCCTGGGAGTGTCACAGGTTCACTTGGGAGTTTCTGAGGTGTAACTGAGTGTCTGAGCTGTGCCTGGGAGTGTTCAAGTGTACCTGGCAGTGTCTGAGGTGAACCTGGCAAAGTGTCAGCGGTGTACCTGGAGTGTCAGCGGTGCACCTGGGAGTGTCAGCGGTGCACCTTGGGAGTGTCAGAGGTACCTGGGAGTGTCAGCGGTGTACCTGGGAGTCTCAGGGTGTACCTGGAGTGTCGAGAGGTGTCTCATGAGTGTCGGAGGAGTACCTGAGCGTCAAAGGAGTACCTGAGTGTCACAGGTGTACCTGGTAGGTCAGTGGTGTACCTGGGAGTGTCAGAGTTGTACTTGGGAGTAGGGATTGGTGTACCTGGGAGGTCAGAGTATCCGGAAGTGTCAGAGGTGTACCTGGGAGAGGTGTACCTGGGAGTGTCAGGAGGTACCTGGGAGAGTCAGGGGTGTAACTGGGAGTGTCGGAGGTGTAACTGGGAGTGTCAGAGGTGACCTGGGAGTGTCAGAGGTGTACCTGGGAGTGCCATTGTAGTGCCTGGGAGTGTCAGACGTGTACCTGGGAGTGTCTGAGGTGTACCTGGGAGAACCAGGAGAAACCAGGGAGTGTAAGAGGTGTACCTGAGAGTGTCAGAGGTGTACCAGGGAGTGTCAGAGTGAACCAGGAGTGTCAGAGATGAACCAGGGAGTGTCTGAGGTGTACCTGGGAGCATCGGAGGTACCTGGAGTATCGGAGGTACCCAAGAGTGTCAGAGGTGTACCTGGTAGTATCATTGTGTACTTGGAAGTGCTGGCATGGCCTGGAGTGTCAGGCGTGTACCTGGAAGTGTCAGGGTGTACCTGGAAGATTCAGAGGTGTACCTGGGAGTGTCAGAGGTGTACCTGGGAGTGTCAGAGGTGTTCCTGAGAGTGTCAGAGGTGTACCTGAGCACGGGAGGTGTACCTGGGAGACGGGAGGCCTCTGGGAGTGTCAGAGGTGTACCTGGTAGTATCAGTGTACCTGGGAGTGTCAGAGGTGTATCTGGAAGTGTCAGAGGTGTTCCTGGGAGTATGAGAGAGGTACCTGAGAGTCAAAGGTGTACCTGGTGGGAGAAGTGTACCTGGGAGTGTCAGGGTGTACCTGGGAGTGTCAGCGGTGTACCCGGAGTGTCAGAGGTGACCTGGGAGTGTCAGGAGGGTTCCTGGGAGGTCGGAGGTGTACCTGGGAGTGTCGGAGGTGTACCTGTCAGTGTCACGGTGTACCTGGGAGGTCAGGGGTACCTGGGATTGTCATGGTGTACCTGGGAGTGTCAGAGGTGTACCTGGGAGTGTCAGAGGTGTTCCTGGGAGTGTCGGAGGAGTACCTGGCAGTCAAAGGAGTACCTGGGAGTGTAGAGGAGTACCTGGCAAGGTCAAAGGAGTACCTTGGAGTGTCAGAGGTGTACCTGGTAGTGTCAGTGGTGTACCTGGGAGTGTCAGAGTTGTACTTGGGAGGTGATTGGTGTACCTGGGAGTGTCAGAGGTTTATATGGAAGTGTCAGAGGTGTACCTGGAGTATGAGAGGTGCACCTGGGAGCACAAAGGTGTACCTGGGTGTGTGAGAAGTGTACCTGGAGTTTCAGAGGTGTACCTGGGAGTGTCGGAGGTGTACCTAGGAGTGTCAGAGGTGTGCCTGGGAGTGTCAGAGGTGCACTGGGAGTGTCACAGGTGCACCTGGGAGTGTCTGAGGTGTTACTGGAAGTGTCTGAGCTACCTGAGTGTCTGAGGTACCTGGCAGTGTCTGAGGTGTACTTGGCAGCCCATGTACCTGGAAGTGTCAGAGGTACCTGAGTGTGTTGGCTGGTGTACCTGGGAGTGTCAGAGGTGTACCAGGAGTGTCAGAGGGCCTGGGAGGTTGGCTGGTGTACCTGGAGTGTAGGGGTGTACCTGGAAGTGTCAGGTGTACCTGGAAGTGCAGAGGTGTACCTGGGAGTGTCAGAGGTGTACCTGGGAGGTCAGAGGTTCCTGAGAGTGTCAGAGGTACCTGGGAGTATCGGAGGTACCTGGGAGACGGTGTACCTGGCAGTGTCAGAGGTGTACCTGGTAGAATCATTGGTGACCTGGGAGTGTCAGAGGTGTATCTGAGTGTCAGAGGTGTACCTGGGAGTATGAGAGGTGGTACCTGAGAGTGTCAAGGTGTACCTGTGTGAGGTGTACCTGGGAGTGTCAGGGGTGTACCTAGGAGTGTCAGCGGTGTACCTGGGAGTGTCAGAGGTGTACCTGGGAGTGTCAGAGGTGTTCCTGGGAGTGTCGGAGGTGTACCTGGGAGTATCGGAGGTGTACCTGTAGTGTCAGCGGTGTACCTGGGAGTGCAGGGGGTGTAGTGTACTGGGATTCTCAGCGGTGTACCTGGAGTGTCAAGCAGGTGCACTGGGGAGTGTTCAAGTGAGGGGCAGTTACTGGGAGTGTCTGAGCTTTTACCTGGGAGTGTCTGAGGTGTACCTGGCAGTGTTCGAGGTGTACTTGGCAGTGTCAGTGGTGTACCTGGGGAGTGTCAAGGGTGTACCTGGGAGTATCACAGTACCTGAAATGTCAGGGGTGTGCCTGGAAATGCCAGAGGTGTGTACCTGAGTGTGTCATTGGTGTACCTGGGAGTGTCAGAGGTGTACCAGGGAGTGTTTTAGTACCTGGTAGTATCATTGGTGCACCTGGGAGTGTCATTGGTGTACCTGGGAGTGTCAGGTGGTGTACCTGGAAGTGTTGGGGGTGTACCAAAGTGTCAGAGGTGTATCTGGGAGTGTCAGAGGTGTTCTGAGAGTGTCAGGTGGTGTACCTGGGAGCACGTGGAGGTACCTGCAGAGTATCGGAGGTGCACCTGGGAGCAACAGAGGTGTACCTGGTAGCATCATTGGTGTACCTGGGAGTGTCAGAGGTATCTGAAGTGTCGAGTACCTGGGAGCAAGGAGAGGTACCTGGGAGAGTGTCAGTACCTGGGTGTGGAGAAGGTACTGGGAGTGTCAGGGTACCTGGGAGGCGTCAGCGGTGTACCTGGGAGGCCGGGAGGTGTACCTGGGAGTGTCGGAGGTACCTTGAGTGTCGGAGGTGTACCTGTCAGTGTCGAAGGATGCACCTGGGGAGTGTCAGGGGTGTACCTGGGAGTGTCATGGTGTACCTGGGAGTGTCAGGTGTACCTGGGAGTGTCGGAGGAGAACCTGGCAGCGTCAAAGGAGTACCTGGGAGTGTCAAAGGAGTACCTGGCAGCGTGAAAGGAGTACCTTGGAGTGTCAGGAGTTGTACTTGGGAGTGATTATGTACCTGGGAGTGTTAGAGGTGTATCTGGAAGTGTCAGGAGGTGTGGCCTGGGAGTATGAGAGGTGTACCTGGGAGTGTCAAAGGTGTATCTGGGTGTGTGGAGGCGGTACCTGGGAGGCTCAGAGGTGTGCCTGGGAGTGTCAGAGATGCACTTGGGAGTGTCACAGGTGCACCTTGGAGCAGCCTGGTGGGTTACCTGGAGGTTCTGGAGCTTTACCTGGGAGTGTCTGAGGTGCACATGGCAGTGTCTGGAGGTGTGCCTGGGAGTGTCAGAGGTGCACTCTTGGGAGTGTCAGAGGTGTGCCTGGGAGGTCAGGGTGTACCTGGTAGTGCCTGGGGTGATGCACCTGGGAGTGCCAGAGCTGGTACTTTGGGAGTGTTATTGGTACCTGGGAGTGTCAGAGGTGTATGTGGAAGTGTCAGAGGTGTACCCGGAAGGTCAGGGTGCACCTGGAGGTGTCAGGGTGTACCTGCCAAGTCAGAGGTACCTAGGGTGCCTGAGGGGTGTACCTGGGATTGTCAGGAGGTGTACCTGGGAGCAGTCAGGGTGTAACTGGGAGTGTCAGGAGGTACCTGAGTGTCATAGGTGTATTCTGGTAGTGTCAGTGTGTACCTGGGAGTATCAGAGTTGTAATGGGAGTGTGACAGGCCTGGGAGTGTCAGAGGTGTATCTCGGGAAGTGTCAGAGGTGTACCTGGGAGTATGAGAGGTACCTGGGAGTGTCAGGTGGTACTGGGAGTGCTGGGGTGTAACTGGGAGGCCAGGAGGTGTATCCGGGAAGTGTCAGAGGTGTACCTGGGAGTATCAGAGGCATACCTGGGAGTGTCAGGTGTACCTGGAAGTCAGAGTGTGTACCTGGGAGTGTCAGAGGTGTACCTGGGAGGTCAGGAGGTGTACCTGCGAGTGCCGAGGTGTACCTGGAAGTGTCAGAGGTGTACCTGGGAGTGTCATTGGTGTCCCTGGGAGGCCAGGAGGTGTACCAGGAGGCTGTGGTGCACGTGAGGGCTGGCTGGTGTACCTGGGAGCAAGCCAGAGGTGTACCTGGAAATGTCTGGGGTGTACCTGGAAGTGTCAGGGGTGTACCTGAAGTGTCAGAGGTGCACCTGGGAGTGCCTGAGGTGTACCTGGGAGGCCTGAGGTACCTGGGAGTGCTCCGAGCTGTACCTGGGAGTGTCTGAGGTGTACCTGGTAGTGCTCTGAGTGTGTACCTGGCAGTGTGTGCAGGCACTCTTGGGAGTGTCAGCGGTGTACCTGGGAGGTTGGGAGTGGGGTATACCTGGCGTATCAGAGGTGTGCACGGGAGGCCAGAGGTGTACCTGGGCGTGTCAAGTGTGCCTGGGAGTGTCAGAGGTGTACCTGGTAGTGTCAGTGATGTACCTGGGAGTGCCAGAGTTGGGCCTCTGGAGTGTGATTGGTGTACCTGGTGTCAGAGGTGCATTTGGAAGTGTCAGAGGTGTACCTGGAAGTGTCAGGGGTGTACCTGGAAGTGTCAGGGGTGCACCTGGGAGTGTCATAGGCGTATTTTGGTAGTGTCAGTGGTACCTGGGAGTATCAGAGTTGTACTTGGGAGTGTGATTGGTGTACCTGGGAGTGTCAGAGAGGTTATCTGGAAGGCCGAGGTGTACCTGGGAGGTCAGAGGCACGGGAGTGTCAGGTGTACCTGGGAGGTTGGGTGTAACTGGGAGTGTCGGAGGTGCACTGGGAGGCCACAGGTACCTGGGAGTGTCAGAGGCCTGGGAGCACACAGGTACCTGGAGTGTCTTGGGTGTACCTGGAAGGTTAGTACCTGGGAAGTGTCAGAGGTACCTGGGAGCATCGGGAGGTGTACCTGGGAGTGTCAGAGGTGCACCCGATAGTATCATTGGTGTACCTGGGAGTGTCAGAGGTGTGTATGTGGAAGTGTCAGAGGTGTACCTGGGGAGCATGAGAGGTGTACCTGGGAGTGTCAGTACCTGGTGTGTGAGAAGTGTACCTGGGAATGCTGGGGCGGTGTACCTGGGAGTGTCAGAGGTGTACCTGGGAGTGTCAGGAGGTGTTCCTGGGAGCAAGCCGGGAGGTGTACCTGGGAGGCCGGGAGGTGTACCTGCTGGGGGCCGGGAAGGGGTGTACTGGAGGCCAGGGTGTACTGGGAGGCTGGGTGGTGTACCTGGGAGCACAGAGGAGCATGTGGCAGCGTGACAGGGAGTACCTTGGAGTGTCAGAGGTGTACTTGGTAGTGTCAGTGGTGTAACCTGGAAAACAGAGTTGTACTTGGGAGTGTGATTGGTGTGGCCTGGGAGTGTCAGGAGGTGTATCTGAAGTGTCAGAGGTGTACCTGGGAGTAAGGAGAGGTGTACCTGGAGCAAGTCAAAGGTGTATCTGGGTGTGGAGAGATGCACCTGGAGTGTCAGGAGGTGTCCCTGGGAGTGTCGGAGGTGGTACCCAGGAGTGCGTCAGAGGTGTGCCTGGGAGTGTCAGGAGGTGCACTTGGGAGGTCAAGCAGCACCTGGGAGTGTCTGGTGGTGTTACTGGGAGGTTCGAGCTTTTACCCGGGAGTGTCTGAGGCACCTGGTGTGTCTTTTTCGGGAGGTGTACTCTCAGGCCAGCGGTGTACCTGGGGAGTGCTGGCGGTGTACCTGGGGAGCATTGGCTGGTGTACCTGGAAGTGTCAGGGGTGTACCTGAAGTGTCAGAGGTGTACCTGAGTGTGTCACAGGGCCTGGGAGTGTCAGAGGCACCAGGGAGTGTCAGAGGTGTAACGGGAGTGCCTGGCTGGTGTACCTGGGAGTGTCAGGGGTGCACCTGGAAGGTCAGGGGTGTACCTGGATGTCAGGGGTGGGCCTGGGAGGTCAGAAGGCACCTTGGGAGTGTCAGAGTGTGTACCTGGGAGTGTCAGGAGGTGTTCCTGAGAGTGTCAGGAGGTGTACCTGATTGTCAGAGGGGTGGTACCTGGGAGTGTCAGGAGGTGTACCTGGTAGTATCATTTGTGTACCGGGGAGTGCCAGAGGTGTATCTGGAAGTGTCAGAGGCAGAACCAGGGAGTGTCTGAGGTGGGTACCTGGGATATCGGAGGTGCACCTGGGAGCACGGGAGGTGTACCTGGGAGTGTCAGAGGGTACCTGGTAGCATTGGTGTACCTGGGAGGCTTGGGGAGGTGTATTTGGAAGTGCCAGAGGTACCTGGGAGGTTTGGGAGGTTTACCTGGGAGACCAGAGTGTGTGCCTGGGAGTGTCATTGGTGTACCTGGGAGTGTCAGGGGTGTACCAGAAGTGTCAGGGGTGTACCTGGATGTGTCAGGGGTGTACCTGGGAGTGTTGAAGGTACCTGGGAGGCCAGAGGTGTACCTGGGAGGTCAAATGCTCCTGAGAGCAAGCCTGGAGGTGTAACGGGAGTGTCAGAGGTGTACCTGAGTGTCAGAGGTGTACCTGTAGGCATCATTGGTGTACCTGGGAGGTCAGAGGTATCTGGAAGTGTCAGAGAACCAGGGAGTGTCTGAGGTGTACCTGGGAGTATCGGAGGTGTACCTGGCATCATTGGTACCTGGGAGTGTCAGAGGTGTATCTGGGAAGTGCCAGAGGTGTACCTGGGGAGTGTCAGAGTTGCACTTAGGAGTGTGATTGGTGTAACTGGGAGTGTCAGAGAGGTGTATCTGGAAGTGTCAGAGGTGTACCTGGAAGTGTCAGTACCTGGAAGTGTCAGGGGTGTACCTGGAAGTGTCAGAGGTGTACCTGGGAGTGCCTGAGGTGTACCTGGGATTGGTTGGAGGTGTACCTGGGAGCACAGGGTGTAACTGGAGTGTCAGGGGTGTACCTGGAGTGTCATAGGTATCTGGTAGTGTCAGTGGTATCTGGGAGAACAGAGCAGGCCTTTGGGAGTGATTGGTGTACCTGGGAGTGTCAGTAACTGGGAGTGTCGGAGGTGTAACTGGGAGTGTCAGTGGTGCACCTGGGAGCCGAGGTGCACCTGGGAGTGTCAGAGTAGCACTGGGAGGTCAGAGGTGTACCTGGGAGCAAGCCAGAGTAGTACCTGGGAGGTCAGACGTACCTGGGAGTGCTCTGAGATGTACCTGGGAGCATCAGGGGAGAAACTAGGGAGTGTAAGAGAGGTGCACCTGAGAGTGCTTGGGAGGTGTACCAGGGAGTGTCAGAGGTGAACCAGGAGTGTCAGAGGTGCGTACCCAGAGCATCGGAGGGTACCTGGGAGCATCGGGAGGTGTACCTGGGAGGTCAGAGGTACCTGGTAGCATCATTGGTGTACCTGGGAGTGTCAGGAGGTGTGGCTCCAAGTGTCATAGTTGTATCTGGAAGTGCTGTCAGAGGTGTACCAGAGGCCAGAGTACCTGGGAGGTCAGAGGTGTACCAGGAGGCTCAGAGGTGTACCTGGGAGTGTCAGAGGTGTACCTGGGAGTGTCAGAGGTGTTCCTGAGAGTGTCAGGGGTACCTGGGAGTATCGGAGGTGTACCTGGGAGTATCGGAGGCACATGGGAGTGTCAGAGGTGTACCTGGTAGCATCATTGGTACCTGGGAGTGTCAGAGGTGTATCTGGAAGTGTCAGAGGTGTACCTGGGAGTAAGGAGAGGTGTACCTGAGAGTGTCAAAGGTGTACCTGGGTGTGTGGAGAAGTGTACCTGGGAGTGTCAGGGGTGTACCTAGGAGTGTCAGCTGGTGTACCTGGGAGTGTCTGAGGTGTTACTGGGAGTGTCTGAGCTTTACCTGGGAGTGTCTGAGGTGTACCTGGCAGTGTCTGGAGGTGCCTGGCAGTGTCTGAGGTGTACCTGGGAGTGTGGGCGGTGTACCTGGGAGTATCATTGGTGTACCTGGAAGTGTCAGTGTACTTGAAGTGTCAGAGGTACCTGAGTGTGTCTGGTGTAACTGGGAGTGTCAGAGTGTACCAGGGAGTGTCAGAGGTATACCTGGGAGTGTTGTGGTGTACCTGAGAATGTCAGGGGTGTACCTGGAAGTTCAGGTGTACCTGGAAGTGTCAGAGGTGTACCTGGGTGTGTCAGAGGTGTATCAGGAGGTCAGAGGTGTACCTGGGAGGCTGGCTGGTGTACCTGGGAGTGTCAGGGTGTACCTGGATGTGTCAGGGGTGTACCTGGAAGTGTCAGAGGTACCTGGGAGGTCAGAGGTGTACCTGGGAGGTCACAGGTGATCCTGAGAGGTCAGAGGTGTACCTGGGAGTATTGGAGGTGCACCTGGGAGCATCGGAGGTGTACCTGGAGTGGTTGGCTGGTGTACCTGGGAGGTCAGAGGTGATGTGGAAGCACAGGAGGTACCTGGGAGTAAGGAGAGGGTACCTGGGAGTGTCAAAGGTGTACCTGGGTGTGTGAGAAGTGTACCTGGGAGTGTAGGGGTGTACCTGGGAGTGTCAACGGTGTACCTGGTAGTCTCAGAGGTGTACCTGGGAGGTCAGAGATGTTCCTGGGAGTGTCGGAGGAGTACCTGAGCGTCAAAGGAGTACCTGGGAGTGTGAGAGGTGTACTTGGGAGTGTCAGAGGTACCTGGAGTGTCTGAGGTGTACCTGCGAGTGTCTGAGGTCCACCTGAAGTGTCTGAGGTGCAAATGTCAGAGGTGTATCTTGCAGTGGTCATGGTGTACCTGGGAGTGTCAGAGGCATACCTCGGCATCAGAGGTGTACCTGGGAGTGTCAGAGGTACCTGGGAGGTCAGAGGTGTGCCTGGGAGTGTCAGAGGAGGTATCTGGTAGTGTAGTGATGTACCTGGGAGTGTCAGAGTTGTACTTGGGAGTGTGATTGGTGTACTTGGTGTGTCAGAGGTGTATTGAAGTGTCAGAGGTGTACCTGGAAGTGTCAGGGGTGTACCTGGAAGTGTCAGGGTGTACCTGGAGTGTCATAGGTGTATCTGGTAGTGTCAGTGGTACCTGGGAGCATCAGAGTTGTACTTGGGAGTGTGATTGGTACCTGGCAGTGTCAGAGGTTATCTGGAAGTGTCAGAGGTGTACCTGGGAGTATCAGAGGTACCTGGGAGGTCAGGGGTGTACCCAGAGTGTCAGGGGTGTAACTGGGAGTGTCGGGTGTAACTGGGAGTGTCAGTGGTGTACCTGGGAGTGTCAGGGTGTACCTGGGAATGTCAGAGTAGTACCTGGGAGTGTCAGAGGTGTACCTGGGAGTGTCAGAGTAGTACCTGGGAGTGTCAGACGTGTACCTGGGAGTGTCTGAGGTGTACCTGGGAGCATAAGGGGAGACCCAGGAGTGTAAGAGGTGTACCTGAGAGTGTCAGAGGTGTACCAGGGAGTGTCAGTGGTGAACCAGGGAGTGTCAGAGGTGAACCAGGAGTGTCTGAGGTGTACCTGGGAGACGTGAGGTGCACTGGGGAGTATGGAGGTGTACCTGAGGAGGCCAGAGGTAACTGGTAATAATGCTGGTGTACCTGGGAGTGTCAGAGGTATCTGGAAGTGTCAGGTGTATTCAAAAAGGTGTACTTGAGTGTATCATTGGTGTACCTGGGAGTGTCAGATGTGTATCAGGAGTGTCAGAGGTGTACCTGGGAGTGTCATTGGTGTACCTGGAAGTGTCAGAGGTGTACCTGGGAGTCAGAGGTGTTCCAGGAGCAGAGTGTTCCTGAGAGTGTCAGAGGAGGTACCTGGGAGCATCGGAGGTGTACCTGGGAGTGTCAGGGGTGTACCTGGAAGTGTCAGGGGTGAACCTGAAGTGAGAAACCTGGGAGGTCAGAGGTGTTCCTGAGAGTGTCAGAGGTACCTGGGAGCACCGGAGGTACCTGGGAGCACCGGAGGTACCTGAAGTGTCATTGGTGTACCTGGGAGTGCCAGAGGGAAGTGTCAGAGGTGTACCTGGGAGTGTCAAAGGTGTACCTGGGTGTGTGAGAAGTGTACCTGGGAGTGTCAGGGGTGTACCTAGGAGTGTCAGCGTGTACCTGGGAGTCCCAGAACCTGGAGTGTCAGAGGTGTTCCTGGGAGTGTCGGAGGTGCCTTGGAGTGTCGGAGGTGTACCTGCTGAGTGTCAGCGGTGTACTGGGAGGTAGGGGTGTACCTGGGAGTGTCACGGTGTACCTGGGAGGTACAGAGGTGTACCTGGGAGTGTCGGAGCGGAGGAGAACCTGGCAGTGTCAAAGGAGTACCTGGGAGTGCTGCATGAGTACCTGGCAGCGTGAAAGGAGCACCTGGAGGTCAGAGTTGCATTTGGGAGTGTGATTATGTACTGGGGAGTGTCAGAGGTGGGTCTTGGAGTGTCAGGAGGTGTACCTGGGAGTATGGAGAGGTGTACCTGGAGTGTCAAAGGTGTATCTGGGTGTGTGGAGAAGTGTACTGAGTGTCGGGAGGTGCCTGGGAGCAAGCCAGGGGAGATGCACTTGGGAGTGTCACAGGTGCACCTGAGTGTTCTCGGCGGGCTACCTGGAGTGTCTGAGCTTTACCTGGGAGTGTTTGAGGTGTACATGGCAGTGTCTGAGGTGCCTGGGAGTGTCAGAGGTGTACCTGGGAGTGTCAGAGGTGTGCCTGGGAGTGTCAGGGGTGTACCCAGTATCAGTGGTGCACTGGAGTGTCAGAGTTGGTACTCTGGAGTGTTTTTGGTGTACCTGGGAGTGTCAGGAGGTGTGTATGTGGAAGTGTCAGAGGTGCACTGGAAGTGTTTGGGGGTGTACCTGGAAGTGTCAGGGTGTACCTGGAAGTGTCAGAGGTGTACCTAGGGGTGCCTGAGGTGTACCTGGGATTGTCGAGGTGTACCCAAGTGTCAGGGGTGTAACTGGGAGTGTCAGGAGTGTGGCCTGGAGTGTCATAGGTGTATCTGGTAGTGTCAGTGGTGTGCACCAGAGTATCAGAGTTGTACTTGGGGAGTGTGATTGGCCTGGGAGTGTCAGAGGTGTATCTCGGAAGTGTCAGAGGTGTACCTGGGAGTATGAGAGGTACCTGGGAGTGTCAGGTGGTACTGGGAGTGCTGGGGTGTAACTGGGAGTGTCAGAGGTGTATCCGGGAAGTGTCAGAGGTGTACCTGGGAGTATCAGAGGTATACCTGGGAGTGTCAGGTGTACCTGGAAGTCAGAGGTGTACCTGGGAGTGTCAGAGGTGTACCTGGGAGTGTCAGAGGTGTACCTGCGAGTGTCAGAGGTGTACCTGGAAGTGTCAGAGGTGTACCTGGGAGTGTCATTGGTGTCCCTGGGAGGCCAGGAGGTGTACCAGGAGGCAGTGGTGCACGTGAGGGCTGGCTGGTGTACCTGGGAGTGTCAGAGGTGTACCTGGAAATGTCTGGGGTGTACCTGGAAGTGTCAGGGGTGTACCTGAAGTGTCAGAGGTGCACCTGGGAGTGCCTGAGGTGTACCTGGGAGTGTCTGAGGTACCTGGGAGTGTCTGAGCTGTACCTGGGAGTGTCTGAGGTGTACCTGGTAGTGTCTGAGGTGTACCTGGCAGTGTGTGAGGTACCTTGGGAGTGTCAGCGGTGTACCTGGGAGGTGTCAGAGAGGTATACCTGGCGTATCAGAGGTGTGCACGGGAGTGTCAGAGGTGTACCTGGGCGTGTCAGAGTGTGCCTGGGAGTGTCAGAGGTGTACCTGGTAGTGTCAGTGATGTACCTGGGAGTGTCAGAGTTGGTACTCTGGAGTGTGATTGGTGTACCTGGTGTCAAGGAGGGTGTGATTGGTGTACCTGGGGTGTCAGGGGTTATCCAGAGTGTCAGAGGGAGTCGTGGCAGCGTGAAAAGTACCTTGGAGTGTCAGAGGTGTACCTGGTAGTGTCAGTGTGGTGTGCCTGGGAGTGTCGAAGTTGTACTTGGGGAGTGTAGATTGGTGTACCTGGGGTGTCAGAGGTGTATCTGGAAGTGTCAGGGTGTACCTGGGAGTATGAGAGGGTGTGCACAGAGTGTGTCAAGATTGTATCTGGGTGTGTGAGAAGTGTACCTGGGGAATTAAGGGTGTCCTGGGAGTGTCGGAGGTACCTAAAGGAGTGTCAGGAGGTGTGCCTGGTAGTGTCAGAGGTGAACCAGGGAATTGTCATGTGCACCTGGGAGTGTCTGCAGTGTTACTGTGTTATGAAACTTACCTGGGGAGTGTCTGGTGGCACCTGGCAGTGTCTGGGGTGTGCCAGCAGTGTCAGCCGGTGTGCCTGGGGTGTCAGCAGTGTGCCTGGGGAGTATCGTGTGGTGTACCTGGAAGTGTGGGGTGTTACCTGGAGAGTGTCAGGGTGTACCTGGATGTGTCAGGGGTGTACCTGGGAGTGTTAGAAGTGTGCACCAGTGTCAGAGGTGTGGGAGTGTCAAAGGTGTTCCTGAGAGGTCAGAGGTGTACCTGGGAGTGTCAGAGGTGTACCTGGTAGTATCATTGGGTGTGCAGGTCAGAGGTGTATCTGGAAGTGTCAGAGAGGTGAACCAGGAGTGTCTGAGTGTACCTGGGAGTATCAGGTGTACCTGGTAGTATCTGGTGTACCTGGGAGTGTCAGAGGTGTATCTGGAAGTTCCAGAGGTGTACCTGGGAGTGTCAGAGTTGTACTTAGGAGTGTGATTGGTGTGCCTGGGAGTGTCAGAGGTGTCTGGAAGTGTCAGAGGTGTAACTGGAAGTGTCGGGGTGTACCTGAAGTGTCGGGGTGTACCTGAAAGTGTCAGAGGTGTACCTGGGAGTGCCTGAGGTGTACCTGGGATTGTCAAAGAGGTGTACCTGGGAGGTCAGGGTGTAACTGGGAGGTCAGGGGTGTACCTGGAAGTGTCATAGGTGTATCTGGTAGTGGCCGTTGTACCTGGGAGTATCAGAGTTGTACTTGGGAGTGTGATTGGTGCACCTGGGAGTGTCAGAGGTGTCGGAGTGTCAGAGGTACCTGGGAGTATCAGAAGTGTACCTGGCGAGGCACGTGGCAGCGTGAAAGGAGTACCTTGGAGTGTCAGGAGGTGTACCTGGTAGTGTCAGTGGTGTACCTGGGAGGCAAGAGTTGTACTTGGGAGTGTGATTGGTGTACCTGGGAGTGTCAGAGGTGTATCTGGAAGTGTCAGGGGTGTACCTGGGAGCATGAGAGGTGTACCTGGGAGTGTCAAAGGTGTATCTGGGTGTGTGAGGGGTACCTGGGAGTGTCAGAGGTGTCCTGAGGAGTCAGAGGTGCACCTAGGAGTGTCACATGTGCACCTGGGAGTGTCTCGGTGTTACTGTGAGTGTCTGAGCTTACCTGGGAGTGTCTGAGGTGTACCTGGCAGTGTCTGAGGTGTACTTGGCAGTGTCACTGGGGTGCAGGTGTCAGCAGTGTACCTGGGAGCATCATTGGTGCACCTGAGTGTAAGGGTGTACCTGGAAGTGTCAGGGTGTACCTGGATGTGTCAGGGTGTACCTGGGAGTGTTAGAAGTGTACCTGGGAGTGTCAGAGGTGTACCTGGGAGTGTCAAAGGTGTTCCTGAGAGTGTCAGAGGGTACCTAGGAAGTCAGAAGTGTACCTGGCGAGTGTCAGGGGTGTACCTGAGTGTCTGGGGTGGCTGGGAGTGTCGGAGGTGTAACTGGGAGTGTCAGTGTGGTGTGCCTGGGGGTGTCAGGGTGTACCTGGGAGTGTCAGAGTATTACCTGGGAGTGTCAGAGAGGTGTGCCTGGGGGTGTCAGGTAGTACCTGGGGTGTCAGCGTGTCCTGGGAGTGTCTGAGATGTACCTGGGAGTATGGGGAGAACCAGGGGAGGTGTACCTGAGAGTGTCAGAGGTGTCCAGGGAGTGTCAGAGGTGAACCAGGGGTGTCAGAGGTGTACCTGGGAGTATCGGGAGGTGTGCCTGGGGGTATCGGAGGTGTGCCTGAGTGTCAGAGGTGTACCTGGAGTGTGTCATTGGTGTACCTGGGGAGTGTCAGAGGTGTACTAAGTGTCAGTGTACCTGGGCGTGTCATTGGTGTACCTGGGAGTGTCAGGAGTGCCTGGAAGTGTCAGGGGTGTACCTGGAGTGTCAGAGGTGTACCTGGGAGTGTCAGAGGTGTGCCTGGGAGTGTCAGAGGTGTTCCTGAGGAGTGTCAGAGGTGTACCTGGGTGTATTTGGAAGTGTCAGGGTGTGCCTGGAAGTGTCAGGTGTGCCTCTGGAAGTGTCGGGGGTGTACCTGGAGTGTCATAGGTGTGTTGGTAGTGTCCAGGAAGTGGTGTGCACCAGGAGTATCAGAGTTGTACTTGGGAGTGTGATTGGTGTACCTGGGGTGTCAAGTTTATCCGGAAATGTCAGAGGTGTACCTGGAGTATCAGAGGTGTGCCTGGGAGTGTCAGGGAGTGTACCTGGGAGTGTCAGGGGGTGTAACTGGGAGTGTCGGAGGTGTAACTGGGAGTGTCATTGGTGTACCTGGGAGTGTCAGGGTGTACCTGGGAGTGTCATTGAGGTCATGCACCAGGAATGTCAGGGGTGTACCTGGAAGTGTCAGGGGTGTGCCTGGAAGTGTCAGAGGTGTGCCTGGGGGAGTATCGGAGGTGTGCCTGGGGAGTGTCAGGGTGTACCCTGATGGTATCATTGGTGTGCCTGGGGTGTCAGAGGTGTATGTGGAAGTGTCAGAGGTGTGCCTGGGGAATTATATATGAGAGAGTGTGCCTGGGGAGTGTCAAAAGGTGTGCCTGTGTGTGTAGAAATGTACTGGATGTCCGGGCACAGGGGTGTCAGAGGTGTGCCTGGGAGTGTATCAGAGGTGTTCACAGGGAGTGTCAGGAGGTGTACCTGGGAGTGTCAGAGGTGTACCTGTCAGTGTCAGCGGTGTACCTGGGAGTGTCAGGGGTGTGCCTGGGGGAGTGTCAGCGGTGTGCCTGGGGAGTGTCAGAGGAGTGCGTGGCAGCGTGGGGAGTACCTTGGGTGTCAGGAGGTGTGCCTGGTAGTGTCAGTGGTGTGCCTGGGAGTGTCAGAGTTGTACTTGGGGTGTGATTGGTGTACCTGGGAGTGTCAGAGGTGTATCTGGAAGTGTGTCAGAGGTGTACCTGGGAGTATGAGAGGTGCCTGGGGTGTCAAAGTGTATCTGGGTGTGTGAAGTGTGCCTGGGGAGTGTCAGAGGTGTCCTGGGGAGTGTCGGAGGTGTGCCTAGGAGTGTCAGAGGTGTGCCTGGGGTGTCGGGGGCTTGGGGTGTCTGGGTGCACCAGAGATGTCTCTTGGTGTTACTGGGAGTGTCTGAGCTTTACCTGGGGGTGTCTGGGGTGTGCCTGGCAGTGTCTGGGGTGTACTTGGCGTGTCCGGTGTGCCTGGGAGTGTCAGCGTGCCTGGGGAGTATCATTGGTGTGCCTGGAGGTGTCAGGGGTGTGCCTGGAGTGTCAGGGGTGTGCCTGGGTGTGTCATTAGTTGTGCCTGGGGGTGTCAGAGGTGTGCCAGGGAGTGTCAGAGGTGTACCTGGGGAGTGGTGTACCTGGGGAGTGTGTCAGGGGGTGGCACCTGGAAGTGTCAGGGTGGCACCTGGAAGTGTCAGGGGTGTGCCTGGGATGTCAGGGGTGTGCCTGGGGTGTCAGAGAATTGTGCCTGGGGTGTCAGAGGTGTTCTGAGGTATCAGAGGTGTACCTGGGAGTGTCAGAGGTGTGCCTGGGGAGTGTCAGAGGTGTGCCTGGTAGTATCATTTATTGTGCCTGGGAGTGTCAGAGGTGTATCTGGAAGTGTCAGAGGTGAACTTGGGGAGTGTCTGAGGTGTACTGGGAGTATCAGGTGTGCCTGGGGAGTCGGAGGTGTACCTGGGAGTGTCAGAGGTGTGCCTGGTAGTATCATTGGTGTGTGCCTGGGAGTGTCAGAGGTGTATCTGGAAGTGCCAGGGTGTGCCTGGGGTCAATAGGAGGTTGCCTGGGGAGTATCAGGGGTGTGCCTGGAGTGTCATTGGTGTGCCTGGGGTGTCAGGGGTGTGCCTGGAAGTGTCAGGGGTGTGCCTGGATGTGATAAGGGGGTGTGCCTGGGGAGTGTCGAAGGTGCCTGGGGAGTGTCAGAGGTGTGGGGTGTCCAAATGTGATTTCTGAGGTGTCAGAGGTGTGCCTGGGGTGTCAGAGGTGTGCCTGGGGTGTCAGAGGTGTGCCTGGTATCATTGGTGTGCCTGGGGTGTCAGAGGTTGTATCTGGAAGTGTCAGAGGTGGACCAGGGAGTGTCTAGCAGGGTGTACTTTGGGGTATCGGAGGTGTACCTGGTAGTATCATTGGTGTACCTGGGGTGTCAGAGGTGTATCTGCGTGCAGAGGTGTGCCTGGGAGTGTCAGGTTGTGCTTGGGAGTGTGATTGGTGTAACTGGGAGTGTCAGAGGTGTGTATCTGGAAGTGTCAGAGATGTACTGGAAGTGTCAGGGGGTGTGCCTGGAAGTGTCAGGGGTGTACCTGGAAGTGTCAGAGGTGTACTTGCCTGGGAGTGCCTGAGGTGTGCCTGGGATTGTGAGGTGTGCCTGGGAGTGTCAGGGGTGTAACTGGGAGTGTCAGGGGTGTGCCTGGAGTGTCATAATTGTATCTGGTAGTGTCATTAATTGTATCTGGGAGATATCAGAGTTGTACTTGGGAGTGTGATTGGTGTACCTGGGAGTGTCAGGGGTGTGACACAGGAGTGTCGGAGGTGTAACTGGGAGTGTCAGTGGTGGTGTACCTGGGAGTGTCAGAGGTGTACTAAGTGTCAGAGTAGTACCTGGGAGTGTCAGAGGTGTACTGGGAGTGTCAGAGTAGTACCTGGGAGTGTCAGACGTGTACCTGGGGTGTCTGAGATGTGCCTGGGGAGTATCAGAGAGGAACAGGAGTGTAAGAGGTGTGCACAAAGGAGTGTCAGAGAGGTGTGCCAGGGAGTTCAGGAGGTGAACCAGGGGGTGTCAGAGGTGTGCCTGGGGTGTCAGGTGTGCCTGGGGAGTATCCGGAGGTGTGCCTGGGAGTGTCAAGAGGTGTACCTGGTAGTATCATTGGTGTGCCTGGGGTGTCAGAGGTGTATCTGGAAGTGTCATGGATTTGTGTCTGGAGGTGTCAGGGGGTGCAGGTGTGTCATTGGTGTGCCTGGGGTGTCAGAGGTGTGCAGGAGTGTCAGGGGTGTGCCTGGGGAGTGTCAGAGGTGTGCCTGGGGTGTCAGGGTGTTCCTGAGAGTGTCAGGGTGTGCCTGCTGGGAGTATCGCGGAGGTGTGCCTGGGGAATCGGAGGTGTACATGGGGAGTGTCAGAGGTGTGCCTGTGGTAATCCATTGGTGGCACCTGGGGTGTCAGGGGTGTATCTGGAAGTGTCAGAGGTGTGCCTTGGAGTATGAGAGAGGTGGCACCTGGGGAGTGTCAAAGAGTGTACCTGGGTGTGTGAGAAGTGTGCCTGGGAGTGTCAGGGGTGTACCTAGGAGTGTCAGCGGTGTACCTGGGGAGTGTCAGGGTGTGCAGGAGTGTCAGAGGTGTTCCTGGGAGTGTCGGAGGTGTACCTGGGAGTGTCATTGTGTGCCTGGGAGTGTCCAGGGGTGTGCCTGGGAGTGTCAGGGGTGTACCTGGCAGTGTCTGAGGTGTGCCCAGCAGTGTCAGCGGTGTACCTGGGAGTGTCAGCGGTGTACCTGGGGAGTATCATTGGTGTACCTGGAGGTGTCGGGGTGTGCCTGGAAGTGTCAGAGGTGTACCTGAGTGTGTCATTGGTGTGCCTGGGGTGTCAGAGGTGTGCCAGGGAGTGTCAGAAGGTGTGCCTGGGGAGTGTCGTGTGGTGTACCTGGGAGTGTCAGGAGTGTGCCTGGAAGTGTCAGGGGTGTACCTGGAAGTGTCAGGGGTGTGCCTGGGAGTGTCAGAAGTGTGCCTGTAGGGGTGTCAGAGGTGTACCTGGGGAGTGTCAGAGAAGTGTTCTGGAGTGTCAGAGTGTACCTGGGAGTGTCAGAGGGTGTGCCTGGGGCCAGAGGTGTGCCTGGTGGTGTCATTGGTGCCTGGGGTGTCAGAGGTGTATCTGGAAGTGTCAGGGGTGGACCAGGGAGTGTCTGGCAGGGGTGCCTGGGAGTATCGGGTGTGCCTGGGGAGAATCGGAGGTGTGCCTGGGGAATTATTGAGGTGTGCCTGGTAGTATCATTGTTGTGCCTGGGGTGTCAGAGGGTATCTGGAAGTGCCAGAGGTGTGCCTGGGAGTGTCCGGAGGTGTACCTGGGAGTATCTGAGGTGTGCCTGGGAGTGTCATTGGTGTGCCTGGGAGTGTCAGGGGTGTACCTGGAAGTGTCAGGGGTGTGCCTGGATGTGTCAGAATTGTGCTTGGGGTGTTAGGAAGTGTACCTGGGAGTGTCAGACGTGTACCTGGGTGTCAGAGGTGTTCCTGAGGTGTCAGGGGTGTGCCTGGGGTCAGGTGTACCTGGGAGTGTCAGGAGGTGTGCCTGGTAGTATGTTGGTGTGCCTGGGGTGTCAGGGGTGTATCTGGAAGTGTCAGAGGCAGACAGGGGAGTGTCTGGGGTGTGCCTGGGAGTGTCAGGGTGTGCCTGGTGGTATCATTGGTGTGCCTGGGGTGTCAAGGAGGTGTGTCTGGAAGTGCCAGAGGTGTGCCTGGGGTATCAAGATGTGCCTGGGAGTGTCAGAGGTGTGGCACAGAGTGTCTGAGGTGCAGTTGGGAGTGTCTGGGTGCACCTGGGAGTGTCTGAGGTGTTACTGGGAGTGTCTGGGCTTTACCTGGGGTGTCTGGGGTGTGCCTGGCGTGTCTGAGGTGTTGCTGGCAGTGTCAGCGGTGTACCTGGGAGTGTCAGCGGTGTACCTGGAACTATCATTGGTGTACCTGGAAGTGTCAGGGTTTACCTGGAAGTGTCAGAGAGTGTGCCTGAGTGTGTCATTGGTGTAACTGGGAGTGTCAGAAGTGTACCAGGGAGTGTCAGAGGTGTGCCTGGGGTGTGTTGGTGTACCTGGGGTGTGTGTCAGGGAGTGTGCCTGGAAGTGTCAGGGTGTACTGGAAGTGTCAGAGGTGTGCCTGGGAGTGTCCAGGAGAGTGTACCTGGGGAGTGTCCAGGGTGTGCCTGGGAGTGTCCAGAGGTGTTCTGAGGTGTCAGAGAGGTGTGCCTGGGGTGTCTGAGCTGTGCAGGTTGTCTGGGGTGTGCCTGGTAGTGTCTGGGGTGTGCCTGGCGGTGTCTGGGGTGTGCCTGGGGTGTCAGCGGTGTGCCTGGAATGTCAGAGGTGTGCCTGGGAGTGTCAGAGGTGTTCCTGGGAGTGTCGGAGGAATGCCTGCTGGGAGCGTCAAGGAGTACCTGGGAGTGTCAGGAGGTGTGCCTGGGAGTGTCAGAGGAGACATGCCTTGGGTTTCTAGGGAATTAATGCCTGGGAGTGTCTGAGGTTTACCTGGAAGTGTCTGAGGTGTACATGGCATGTCAGAGGTGTATCTTGCAGTGTCATGGTGTACCTGGGAGTGTCAAGGTATACCTCGGCGTATCAGAGACATGCCTGGGGTGTCAGAGGGGTGTACCTGGGGAGTGTCAGAGGTGTGCCTGGGAGTGTCAGAGGTGTACCTGGTAGTGTCAGTGGTGTACCTGGGAGTGTCAGAGTTGTACTTGGGAGTGTGATTGGTGTACCTAGGAGTGTCAGAGGTGTGCTCTGGAAGTGTCAGGGTGTGCCTGGAAGTGTCATGGGTGTGCCTGGAAGTGTCAAAATTGTACCTGGAAGTGTGAGGTGTGCCTGGGAGTGCCTGAGGTGTGCCTGGGATTGTCAGAGGTGTGCCTTGGAGTGTCCAGGGGTGTTAGGTGTCACGGGTGTGCCTGGAGTGTCTGGGGTGTATCTGGTGGTGTCAGTGGTGTGCCTGGGGAGTATCAGGTTGTGCTTGGGGAGTGTGATTGGTGTGCCTGGGGTGTCAGGGGTGTGCCTGGGGAGTGTCAGGGGTGTGGCTGGGAGTGTCAGGTGTAACTGGGGTGTCGATGGTGTACCTGGGAGTGTCAGAGGTGTACCTGGGAGTGTCAGGTGGTACCTGGGAGTGTCAAGAGTGTTTCTGGGGAGTGTCCAGAGTGGTACCTGGGAGTGTCAGACGTGTGCCTGGGAGTGTCTGAGGTGTACCTGGGGAGTATCAGGGAGAACCAGGGGAGTGTAAGGTGTGCCTGAAAGGAGTGTCAGGGGTGTGCCAGAAAGGGAGTGTCAGAGGTGAACCAGGGAATGTCAGAGAGGTGTGCCTGGGGTATCGGAGGTGTGTGCCTGGGAGTATCCAGGTGTGCCTGGGGTGTCAGAGGTGTGCTTCTGGTAGTATCATTGAGTATGCCTGGGGTCTCAGGAGTGTATGTGGAAGTGTCAAGTTGTGCTTGGGGTGTGATTGGTGTGCCTGGGGAGTGTCTGGAGGTGTATCTGGAAGTGTCATAGTTGTATCTGGGAAGTGTCAGAGGTGTGCCTGGGTGTGTCATTGGTGTGCCTGGGGTGTCAGAGGTGTACCAGGGGAGTGTCAGGGGTGTGCCTGGGAGTGTCGTTGTAGTGTACCTGGGGAGTGTCAGGGGTGTGCCTGGAAGTGTCAGGGGTGTTCTGGAAGTGTCAGAGGTGTGCCTGGGAGTGTCAGAGGTGTGCCTGGGTGTCAGAGGGTTCTGAGAGTGTCAGAGGTGTGCCTGGAAGTGTCGGAGGGTGTGCCTGGGGGTATCGAGTGTACCTGGGAGTGTCAGAGGTGTGCCTGGTGGTATCATTGGTGGCCTGGGGAGTGTCAGGGGTGTATGTGGAAGTGTCAGAGGGTGTACCTGGGGAATTATGAGAGGTGTACCTGGGGAGTGTCAAAGGTGTACCTAGATTGTGTGAGAAGTGTACTAGGTGTCAGCGAGAATTGTACCTGGGAGTGTCAGGGGTGTACCTGTGAGTGTCAGAGTGTTCTGGGAGTGTCAGGAGGTGTGCCTGGGAGTGTCAGGAGGTGTACCTGTCAGTGTCAGCGGTGT
>NW_024726571.1:0-19008 GCF_018991925.1 Homarus americanus | reverse complement strand
AAAGTCCCCTGATCGAGTATAACAAAGTCCCCTGATCGAGTATAAAAAAGCCCTGATCGAGTATAACAAGTCCCTCATCGAGAATAACAAATCCCCCTGATCGAGTATAACAAAGTCCCCCTCATCGAGAATAACAAAGTCCCCTGATCTAGTATAACAAAGCCCCTCAGCAAGTATAACAAAGGCCCCTGATCGAGTATAACAAAGACCCCTGGTCGAGTATAACAAAGTCCCCTAATCGAGTATAACAAACTCCCCTGATCGAGTATAACAAAGCCCCCTGATCGAGTAAAACAATGTCCCCTGAGCGAGTATAACAAACTCCCCTCATCGAGTATAACAAAGTCTCCTCATCGAGTTTAACAAAGTCCTCAAATCGAGAATAACAAAGGCCTTTGATCGAGTTTAACAAAGGACCCTGTTCGAGTATAACAAAGGCCTCTAAAAGAGTATAACAAAGGCCACTGATCTAGTATAACAAAGTCCCCTAATCGAGTATAACAGAGTCCCCTTATCGAATATAACAAAGTCCCCTGATCGAGTATAACAAAGTCCCCTGATCGAGTATAACAAAGTCCCCTCATCGAATATAACAAAGTCCCCTGATCGAGTATAACAAAGTCCCCTGATCGAGTATAAAAAGTCCTTTTGATCGAGCAGCAATAACGTCCCCTGAACGATTATGCAACAAAGGCCCCTCAATGAGTGGCGAAACAAAAAGTTTCCTTGATCGAGTAAAAAACAAAGCCCCCCGGATCGAGTATAACAAAGCCCCATCGAGTATAAACAAAGGCCCTTATCGAATAAACAAAGTCCCCTGATCAGAGTATTACAGAGTCCCCATCGAGTAACAAAGTCCCCTGATGGAGTATAACAGTCCCTGATCGGGTATAACAAGGGCCCCTGATCAAGTATAACAAAGTCCCCTGATCGAGTATAACAAAGTCCCCTGATTGAGTATAACAAAGGCCCCTGATCGAGTTTAACAAGGGCCCCTGATCGAGTATAACAAAGTCCCCTGGTCGAGCATAACAAAGGCCCCTGATCGAATATAACAAAGGCACCTGAACGAGTATAAACAAAACCCCTGATCGAGTATAACAAAGTCCCCTGATCTAGTATAACAAAGCCCCCTGATTGAGTAAAACAAACTCCCCTGATCGAGTATAACAAAGTCTCCTCATCGAGCTTAACAAAGTCCTCTAATCGAGAATAACAAAGGCCTTTGATCGAGTTTAACAAAGGCCCCTGTTCGAGTATAACAAAGGCCTCTAAAAGAGTATAACAAAAGCCACTGATCGAGTATAACAAAGTCCCCTGATCGAGTATTACAGACTCACCTAATCGAGTATAACAGAGTCCCCTTATCGAATATAACAAAGTCCCCTGATCGAGTATAACAAAGTCCCCTGATCGAGTATAACAAAGTCCCCTCATCGAATATAACAAAGTCCCTGATCGAGTATAACAAAGGCCTCTTATCGAATATAACAAAGTCCCCTGATCGAGTATAACAAAGTCCCCTGATCGGGTATAACAAGGGCCCCTGATCAAGTATAACAAAGGCCCCTCATCGAGTTTAACAAAGTCCCATTGTCCAGTATAACAAAGTCCCCTCATCGAATATAACAAAGTCCCCTGATCGAGTATAACAAAGTCCCCTGATCGAGGAGAACAAAGTCCCCTGATCGAGTGTAACAAAGTCCCCTGCACGATTATAACAGAGGCTACTGATCGAGTATAACAAAGTTTCCTAATCGAGTAAAACAAAGCCCCCTGATCGAGTATAACAAAGTCCCCTGATCGAGTATAACAAAGGCCCCTGATGGGATATAACAAAGTACCCCTGATCGAGAATAACAAAGTCCCCTGATCGAGCATATACAGTCCTGATCAGAGATAACAAAGGCCCTGATCGAGTATAACAAAAGACCCTGCCGAGGCAATAAAGTCCTCGATCGAGTATAACAAAGGCCCCTAATCGAGTATAACAGCGTCTCTGATCGAAAGTATAACAAAAGTCCCCTGATCGAGTATAACAAAGCCCCCTAATCGAGTAAAGTTCAAGTCCTGATCGAGTATAAAGAACTCCTGATCGAGTATACCAAAGTCACTAGAGTTTAACAACTCACCGAGCATGTAACAGCGCCTTTTGACGAGTTTTGAACAAAGGTCCTGTTCGGAGTTTAACAAAGACCTTGATCGAGTATAACAAAGGCTCCTGATCGAGTATAACAAAGTCCCATGATCCAGTATAACAAAGTCCCCTTATCAAATATAACAAAGTCCCCTGATCGAGTATAACAAAGTCCCCTGATCGGGTATAAGAAGGGCCCCTGATCGAGTATAACAACGGCCCCTCATCGAGTATAACAAAGTCCCATGGTCGAGTTAACAAAGTAACCTCATCGAATATAACAAAATCCCATGATCGAGTATTACAAAGTCCCCTGATCGAGGAGAACAAAGTCCCCTGATCGAGTATAACAAAGACCCCTGCACGATTATAACAAAGGCTACTGATCGAGTATAACAAAGTTTCCTGATCGAGAAAAACAAAGTCCCCTGATTGAGTATAACAAAGGCCCCTAATCGAGTTTAACAAAGGCCCCTGATCGAGTATAATAAATTCCCCTGGTCGAGTATAACAAAGGCCCCTGATCGAATATAACAAAGGCGCCTGAACGAGTATTACAAAGGCCCCTGATCGAGTATAACAAAGGCCCCTGATTTGAGTATAACAAAGTCCTGACCGAGTATAAGAAAGGCCCTGATCGAGTATAACAAAGTCCCCTGATCGAGTATAACAAAGCCACCTGATCGAGTAAAACAAAGTCCCCTGATCGAGTATAACAAAGTCCCCTGATCGAGTATAACAAAGTCCCCTGATCGAGTATAACAAAGCCACCTGATCGAGTAAAACAAAGGCCCCGCATCGAGTATAACAAAGTCCCTCTGATCGAGTATAAAAATGTCCCCTAATCGAGTATAACAAAGGCCCCTGATCGAGTTTAACAAAGTCCTCAAATCGAGAATAACAAAGGCCTTTGATCGAGTTTAACAAAGGCCCCTGTTCGAGTATAACAAAGGCCGCTAAAAGAGAATAACAAAGGCCACTGATCGAGTATAACAAAGGCCGCTAAAAGAGAATAACAAAGGCCACTGATCGAGTATAACAAAGCCCCCTCATCAAGTATAACAAAAGCCCCTCATCGAGTATAACAAAGACCCCTGGTCGAGTATAACAAAGTCCCCTCATCGAGTATTACAGAGTCCCCTGATCGAGTATAACAGAGTCCCCTCATCGAATATAACAAAGTCCCCTGATCGAGTATAACAAAGTCCCCTGATCGAATATAACAAAGTCCCCTGATCGAGTAAAACAAAGCCCCCTGATCGAGTATAACAAAGTCCCCTGAACGAGTAAAACAAAGCCCCTTGATCGAGTATAAGAAAGTCCCCCTGATCGAGTAAAACAAAGTCCCAAGGATCGAGTATAACAAACTCCCCATCGAAAGAGTAACAAAGTCTCTATCGAGTTTAACAAAGTCCGGTCAATCGAGAATAACAAAGTCCTGATCGAGCAGCAACAAAGCCCTGATCAAGTACAACAAAGGCCCCTGATCGAAAATAACAAAGACCCTGGGTCGAGTATACAAAGTCCTGATCGAGAATAAAGGCCTCGATCAGTAGAGTATAATAAAGGCCTGATCGAGTATAACAAAGTCCCTTTTGACTTTAGTATAACAAAGCCCTGATCGAGTAAAACAACTCCCCCTGACTGGAGTATAACAAAGTCTCATCGAGCGAATAAAAAGTCCAACAGAATAACAAAGGCCTTGATCGAATAACAAAATTATATAAACAAAGGCCTCTAAAAGAGTATAACAAAGGCCACTGATCGAGTATAACAAAGTCCCCTGATCGAGTATTACAGAGTCCCCTGATCGAGTATAACAGAGTCCCCTCATCGAGTATAACAAAGGCCCCTCATCGAGTATAACAAAGTCCCATGATCGAGTTTAACAAAGTCCCCTTATCGAATATAACAAAATCCCCTGATCGAGTATAACAAAGGCCCCTGATCGAGCATAACAAAGTCCCCTGATCGAGTATTACAGAGTCCCCTGATCGAATATAACAAAGTCCCCTCATCGAGTATAACAAAATCGCCTGATCGGGTATAACAAGGGCCCCTGATCGATTATAACAAAGGCCCCTCATCGAGTATAACAAAGTCCAATGGTCCAGTATAACAAAGTCCCCTCATCGAATATAACAAAGTCCCCTAATCGAGTATAACAAAGTCCCCTGATCGAGGAGAACAAAGTCCTCAGCGATCGAGTGTAACAAAGTCCTGCACGATTATAACAGGAGGTTACCACAGAGCAACAAAGTTTTGATCGAGCAAACAAAGCCCCCTGATCGAGTAAAACAAAGTCCCCTGATCGAGTATAACAAAGCCCCCTGATGGGGTATAACAAAGTCCCCCTGATCGAGAAAAACAAAGTCCCCTGATCGAGTATAACAAAGCCCCCTGATCAAGTATAACAAAGGCCCCTGATCGAGGGTAACAAAGTCCCCTGCACGATTATAACAAAGGCTACTGATCGAGCATAACAAAGTTTCCTGATCGAGTAAAACAAAGCCCCCTGATCGAGTATAACAAAGTCCCCTGATCGTGTAAAACAAAGTCCCTTGATTGAGTATAACAAAGGCCCCTGATCGAGTATAAAGAACTCCCCTGATCGAGTATAACAAAGTCTCCACATCGAGTTTAACAAAGTCCTTTAATCGAGAATAACAAAGGCCTTAGATCGAGTATAACAAAGGCCCCTCATCGAGTATAACAAAGTCCCATGGTCGAGTATAACAAAGTTCCCTCATCGAATATAACAAAGTCCCCTGACCGAGTATAACAAAGTCCCCTGATCGATTAGAACAAAGTCCCCTGATCGAGTGTAACAAAGTCCCCTGCACGATTATAACAAAGGCTACTGATCGAGTATAACAAAGTTTGATCGAGTAAACAAAGCCCCTGATCGAGGATAACAAAGTCCCCTGATCGAGTAAAACAAAGTCCCCTGACTGGAGCATACCAAAGGCTCAAACCGAGTTTAACAAAGCCCCTGATCGAGTATGCAACAAAGTCCCTGATCGAGTATAACAAAGTCCCTCATCGAATATGCGTCAAAGTCCCTTGATCGAAGAGCAACAAAGTCCCCTGATCGAGTATTATTACAGAGCCTCTGATCGAGTATAACAAAGTCCCCTGATCGAGTATAAAAAGTCCCTTGATCGAGTATAACAATCAACCCTGAACGATTATAACAAAGGCCCCATCGAGTATAACAAAGTTTTGATATAAAACAGCCCTGGTCGAGTATACCAAAGTTCCCTGATCGAGTAAAACAAAGTCCGAAGGCGAGTATAACAAAGTCCCCTGATCGAGAGAAAAAAAATCACCTGATCGAGTAAAACAAAGTCCCCTTGTCAAGTATAACAAAGGCCCCTAATCGAGTATAACAAAGACCTCTGATTGAGTATAACAAAGTCCCCTGATCGAGTATAACGAAGTCCCCTGATTGAGTATAACAAAGGCCCCTGATAGAGTTAAACAAAAGCCCCTGATCGAGTAAAAAAAAGTCCCCTGATCGAGTATAACGAAACTCTGATTGAGTATAACAAAGGCTTCTGATAGAGCGTCAAAAGCCCCTGATCGAGTATAACAAAGTCCCCTGGTCGATTATAACAAAGGCCCCTTATCGAATATAACAAAGGCGCCTGATCAAGTATAACAAAGGCCCCTGATCGAGTATAACAAAGACCCCTGGTCGAGTATAACTAAGTCCCCTCATCGAGTATAACAACGACCCCTCATAGAGTATAAAAAAGTCCCCTGATCGAGTATAACAAAGTCCCCTGATCGGGTATAACAAAGGCTCCTGAACGAGTATAACAAAGGCCCCTGATCGAGTATAACAAAGTTCCCTGATCGAGTATAACAATGCCCCCTGATCGAGTATAACAAAGTCCCCCTGATCGAGAATAATAAAGTCCCCTGATCGAGTATAACAAAGCCCCCTCATCAAGTATAACAAAGGCCCCCGATCGAGTATAACAAAGCTCCCTCATCAAGCATAACAAAGACCCCTGATCGAGTATAACAAAGACCCCTGGTCGAGCATAACAAAGTCCCCTAATCGAGCACAACAAAGGCCCCTTATCGAGTATAACAAAGTCCCCTCATCGAGTATAACAATGTCCCCTGATCGAGTATAACAAACTCCCCAGATCGAGTATAACAAAGTCTCCTCATCGAGTTTAACAAAGTCCTCAAATCGAGAATAACAAAGGCCTTTGATCGAATATAACAAAGTCCCCTGATCGAGTATAACAAAGTCCCCTGATCGAGTATAACAAAGTCCCCCGATCGAGTATAACAAAAGTCCTTCTTGATCGAGTATAAATAAAGTCCTCTGAACGATTACAACAGCGTCTCTATCGAGTATAAACAAAGCTTCCTGAACGAGCAAAACAAGCTCCCCTGATGGAGAGCAAATGTCCCCTGTCGGAGGCAACAAAGTCCCCTGACGATACGCAACAAAGGTTTTGATCGAGCTTAACAAAGCCCTGATCGAGTATAACAAAAGTTCCATGGTCGAGTATAACAAAGTCCCCTCATTGAATATATCAAAGCGTCTTCTGATCGAGTATAACAAAGTTTCTGACTGAGTAAACAAAGTCTCGATCGAGGTATAACAAAGTCCCCTTATCGAGAATAACAAAGTCCCTGATTGAGTATAAATAAATGCCCTGATTGAGTTTAGCAAAAGGTTCATGATCGAGTATATAACAAAGTCCTTCTGATCGAGTATAACAAAGCCCCCTCATCGAGTATAACAAAGTCCCCCTGATCGAGAATAACAAAGTCCCCTGATCGAGTATAACAAAGTCCCATGATCGAGTATAACAAAGTCCCCTTATCGAATATAACAAAGTCCCCTGATCGAGTATAACAAAGGCCCCTGATCAAGTATAACAAAGTCCCCTAATCGAGTATTACAGAGTCCCCTGATCGAATATAACAAAGTCCCCTGATCGAGTATAACAAAGTAGCCTGATCGGGTATAACAAGGGCCCCTGATCGAGTATAACAAAGTCCACTGATCGAGTAAAACAAAGTCCCCTGATTGAGTATAACAAAGGCCCCTGATCGAGTATAAAGAACTCCCCTGATCGAGTATAACAAAGTCTCCTCATCGAGTTTAACAAATTCCTCTAATCGAGAATAACAAAGGCCTTTGATCGAGTTTAACAAAGGCCCCTGTTCGAGTATAACAAAGGCCTCTAAAGGAGTATAACAAAGGCCACTGATCGAGTTTAACAAAGTCCCCTAATCGAGTTTTAGAGAGTCCCCTGATCGAGTATAACAGAGTCCCCTCATCGAGTATAACCAAGGCCCCTCTTCGAGTATAACAATGTCCCATGATCCAGTATAACAAAGTCCCCTTTTCGAATATAACAAAGTCCCCTGATCGAGTATAACAAAGGCCCCTGATCGAGTATAACAAAGTCCCCTGATCGAGTATTACAGAGTCCCCTGATCGAGTATAACAAAGTCCCCTGATCGAGTATAACAAAGTCCCCTGATCGGATATAAGATGGGCCCCTGATCGAGTATAACATCGGCCCCTCATCGAGTATAACAAAGTCCCATGGTCGAGTATAACAAAGTCCCCTCATCGAATATAACAAAATCCCATGATCGAGTATTACAAAGTCCCCTGATCGAGGAGAACAAAGTCCCCTGATCGAGTGTAACAAAGTCCCCTGCACGATTATAACAAAGGCTACTGATCGAGTATTACAAAGTCCCCTGATTGAGTATAACAAAGGCCCCTGATCGAGTTTAACAAAGGCCCCTGATCGAGTATAATAAAGTCCCCTGGTCGAGTATAACAAAGTCCCCTGATCGAGTGTAACAAAGTCCCCTGCACGATTATAACAAAGGCTACTAATCGAGTATAACAACGTTTCCTGATTGAGTAAAACAAAGCCCCCTAATTGAGTATAACAAAGGCCCCTGATCGAGTATAAAAAACTCCCCTGATCGAGTATAACAAAGTCTCCTCATCGAGTTTAACAAAGTCCTCTAATCGACAATAACAAAGGCCTTTGATCGAGTTTAACAAAGGCCCCTGTTCGAGTATAACAAAGGCCTCTAAAAGAGTATAACAAAGGCCACTGTTCGAGTATAACAAAGTCCCCTGATCGAGTATTACAGAGTCCCCTGATCGGGTATAACAGAGTCCCCTCATCGAGTATAACAAAGGCCCCTCATCGAGTATAACAAAGTCCCATGATCCAGTATAACAAAGTCCCCTTATCGAATATAACAAAGTCCCCTGATCGAGTATAACAAAGGCCCCTCATCGAGTATAACAAAGTCCCCTCATCGAGTATTACAGAGTTCCCTGATCGAGTATAACAAAGTCCACTGATCGAGTATAACAAAGTCCCCTGATCGGGTATAACAAAGGCCCCTGATCGAGTATAAGAAAGTCCCCTGAACGAGTATAACAAGGGCCCCTGATCGAGTATAACAAAGTCCCCTGGTCGAGTATACCAAAGTCCCCTGAACGATTATAACAAAGGCCCCTGATCAAGTGTAACAAAGTCCCCTGATCGAGTAAAACAAAGTCCCCTGATTGAGTATAACAAAGGCCCCTGGACGAGTTTAACAAAGCTCCCCTGATTGAGTATAACAAAGTCTCCTCATCGAGTTTAACAGAGTCCTCTAATCGAGAATAACAAAGGCCTTTGATCGAGTATAACAAAGGCCCCTCTTCGATTATAACAAATGCCTCTAAAAGAGTATAACAAAGGCCACTGATCGAGTATAACAAAGTCCCCTTATCGAGTATTACAGAGTCCCTTGATCGAGTATAACAGAGTCCCCTCATCGAGTATAACAAAGGCCCCTCATCGAGTATAAAAAAGTCCCATGATCCAGTATAACAAAGTCCCCTTATCGAATATAACAAAGTCCCCTGATCGAGTATAACAAAGGCCCCTGATCGAGTATAACAAAGTCCCCCTGATTGAGAATAACAAAGTCCCCTGATCGAGTATAACAAAGCCCCCTCATCAAGTATAACAAAGGCCCCTCATCGAGTATAACAAAGCCCCCTCATCAAGTATAACAAAGGCCCCTGATCGAGTATAACAAAGACCCCTGGTCGAATATAACAAAGTCCCCTAATCGTGTATAACAAAGGCCTCTGATCGAGTATAACAAAGGTCCCTGATCGAGTATAACAAAGTCCCCTGATCGAGTATAACAAAGCCCCCTGATCGAGTAAAACAAAGTCCTCTGATCGAGTATAACAAACTCCCCTGATCGAGTATAACAAAGACTCCTCATCGAGTTTAACAAAGTCCTCAAATCGAGAATAACAAAGGCCTTTGATCAAGTTTAACAAAGGCCCCTGTTCGACTATAACAAAGGCCTCTAAAAGAGTATAACAAAGGCCACTGTTCGAGTATAACAAAGCCCCCTCATTAAGTATAACAAAAGCCCCTGATCGAGTATAACAAAGACCCCTGGTCGAGTATAACAAAGTCCCCCTCATCGAGTATTACAGAGTCCCCTGATCGAGTATAACAGAGTCCCCTCATCGAATATAACAAAGACCCCCGATCGAGTATAACAAAGTAACCTAATTGAGTATAACAAAGTTCCCTGATCGAGTAAAACAAAGCCTCCTGATCGAGTATAACAAAGTCCCCTGAACGACTAAAACAAAGCCCCCTGATCGAGTATAACAAAGTCCCCTGATCGAGTATAACAAAGTCCTTTGATTGAGTATAACAAATGCCCCTGATCGAGTTTAACAAAGGTCCCTGATCGAGTATAACAAAGTCCCCTGGTCGAGTATAACAAAGGCCCCTGATCGAGAATAACAAAGTCCCAGTCATCGAGAATAACAAAGTCCCCTGATCGAGTATAACAAAGTCCCCTTATCGAGTATAACAAAGTCTCCTGAACGATTATAACAAAGGCCCCTCCTCGAGAATAACAAAGTTTCCTGATCGAGTAAAACAAAGCCCCCTGATCGAGTATAACAAAGTCCCCTGATCAAGTATAACAAAGTCCCCTGATTTAGTATAACAAAGGCTCCTGATCGAGTATAACAAAGACCCCTGGCCGAGTATAACAAAGTCCCCTGATCGAGTGTAACAAATGCCCCTGATCGAGTATAACAAAGGCCCCTGATTGAGTATAACAAAGTCCACTGATCGAGTATATCAAAGCCCCCTGATCGAGTAAAACAAACTCCCCTGATCGAGTAAAACAAAGTCTCCTCATCGAGTTTAACAAAGTCCAATAATCGAGAATAACAAAGGCCCCTAATCGAGTATAACAAAGACCCTGGCCGAGTATAACAAAGTCCCTGATCGAGTATAACAAAGGCCCCTGATCGAGTATAACAAAGGCCCCTGATCGAGTATAACAAAGTCCCTGATCGAGTATAACAAAGACCCCTGATCGAGTAAAACAAAGTCCCCTGATCGAGTATAAAAAACTTTCCTGATCGAGTATAACAAAGTCTCCTCATCGAGTTTAACAGAGTCCTCTAATCGAGAATAACAAAGGCCTTTGATCGAGTTTAACAAAGGCCCCTGTTCGATTATAACAAATGCCTCTAAAAGAGTATAACAAAGGCCACTGATCGAGTATAACAAAGTCCCCTGATCGAGTATTACAGAGTCCCTTGATCGAGTATAACAGAGTCCCCTCATCGAGTATAACAAAGGCCCCTCATCGAGTATAAAAAGTCCCATGATCCAGTATATAACAAAGTCCCTTATCGAATATAACAAAGTCTCCTGATCGAGTATAACAAAGACCCCTGATCGAGTATAACAAAGTCCCTGATCGAGTATTACAGAGTCCCCTGATCGAGTATAACAAAGTCCCCTGATCGAGTATAACAAAGTCCCCTGATCGGGTATAACAAGGGCCCCTGATCGAGTATAACAAAGGCCCCTCACCGAGTATAACAAAGTCCCATGGTCGAGTATAACAAAGTCCCCTCATCGAATATAACAAATTCCCTGATCGAGTATTACAAAGTCCCCTGATCGAGGAGAACAAAGTCCCCTGATTGAGTATAACAAAGGCCCTTGATCGAGTATAACAAAGCCCCCTGATCGAGTATAACAAAGTCCCCTGATTGAGTATAACAAAGGCCCCTGATCGAGTTTAACAAAAGCCCCTGATCGAGTATAACAAAGTCCCCTGGTCGAGTATAACAAAGTCCCCTGATCGAGTGTAACAAAGTCCCCTGCACGATTATAACAAAGGCTACTAATCGAGTATAACAACGTTTCCTGATTGAGTAAAACAAAGCCCCCTGATTGAGTATAACAAAGGCCCCTGATCGAGTATAAAAACTCCCCTGATCGAGTATAACAAAGTCTCCTCATCGAGTTTAACAAAGTCCTCTAATCGACAATAACAAAGGCCTTTGATCGAGTTTAACAAAGGCCCCTGTTCCAGTATAACAAAGGCCTCTAAAGGAGTATAACAAAGGCTACTGTTCGAGTATAAGAAAGTCCCCTGATCGAGTATTACAGAGTCCCCTGATCGGGTATAACAGAGTCCCCTCATCGAGTATAACAAAGGCCCCTCATCGAGTATAACAAAGTCCCATGATCCAGTATAACAAAGTCACCTTATCGAATATAACAAAGTCCCCTGATCGAGTATAACAAAGGCCCTTGATCGAGTATAACAAAGTCCCCTGATCGAGTATTACAGAGTCCCCTGATCGAGTATAACAAAGTCCTTTGATCGAGTATAATAAAGTCCCCTGATCGGGTATAACAAGGGCCCCTCATCGAGTATAACAAAGGATCGAGTATAACGAGTATAACAAAGCCACTCATCGAGTATAACAAAGTCCCCTGAACGAGGGAACAAAGTCCCCTGATCCAAAGTCCCCTGCCCGATTATAACAAAGTCCCCTGATCGAGTGTAACAAAGTCCCCTGATCGAGTAAAACAAAGTCCCCTGATTGAGTATAACAAAGGCCCCTGATCGAGTTTAACAAAGCCCCCTGATCGAGTATAACAAAATCCCCTGATGGAGTATAACAAAGTCCCCTCATCGAATATAACAAAGTCCCCTGATCGAGTATAACAAAGTCCCCTGATCGAGTATTACAGAGTCCCCTGATCGAGTATAACAGAGTCCCCTCATCGAGTATAACAAAGGCCCCTCAACGAGTATAACAAAGTCCCATGATCGAGTATAACAAAGTCCCCTCATCGAATATACCAAAGTCCCCTGATCGAGTATAAAAAAGTCCCCTGATCGAGTATAACAACGTCCCCTGAACGATTATAACAAAGGCCCCTCATCGAGTATAACAAAGTTTCCTGATCGAGTAAAACAAAGCCTCCTGATCGAGTATAACAAAGTCCCCTGATCGAGTATAACGAAATCCCCTGGTCGAGTATAACAAAGGCACCTGATCGAGTATAACAAAGACCCCTGGTCGAGTATAACAAAGTCCCCTCATCGAGTATAACAAAGCCCCTCATAGAGTATAACAAAGTTTCCTGATCGAGTAAAACAAAGCCCCCTGATCGAGTATAACAAAGTCCCCCTGATCGAGAATAATAAAGTCCCCTCATCAAGTATAACAAAGGCCCCTAATCGAGTATAACAAAGCTCCCTCGTCAAGTATAACAAAGACCCCTAATCGAGTACAACAAAGGCCCCTGATCGAGTATAACAAAGTCCCCTCATCGAGTATAACAATGTCCCCTGATCGAGTATAACAAACTCCCCGGATCGAGTGTAACAAAGTCTCCTCATCGAGTTTAACAAAGTCCTCAAATCGAGAATAACAAAGGCCTTTGATCGAGTATAACAAAGTCCCCTGATCGAGTATAACAAAGTCCCCTGATCGAGTATAACAAAGTCCCCTGATCGAGTATAACAAAGTCCGCTGATCGAGTATAACAAAGTCCCCTGAACGATTATAACAAAGGCCCCTCATCGAGTATAACAAAGTTTCCTGAACGAGTAAAACAAAGCCCCCTGATCGAGTATAACAAAGTTCCCTTATCGAGTATAACAAAATCCCCTGATTGAGGATAACAAAGGCCCCTGATCGAGTTTAACAAAAGCCCCTGATCGAGTATAACAAATTCCCATGGTCGAGTATAACAAAGTCCCCTCATTGAATATAACAAAGGCCCCTGATCGAGTATCACAAAGTTTCCTGATCGAGTAAAACAAAGCTCCCTCATAGAGTATAACAAAGTCCCCTGATCGAGTATAACAAAGTCCCTGATTGAGTATAACAAACGCCCCAGATTGAGTTTAACAAAGGCCCCTGATCGAGTATAACAAAGTCCCCTGGTCGAGTATAACGAAGGCCCCTCATCGAATATAACAAAGGCGACTGTGCGAGTATAACAAAGGCCCCTCATCGGGTATAACAAAGTTCCCTGATCGAGTATAACAAAGCCCCCTGATCGAGTATAACAACAAAAGTCCTCATGATCAAGTATAACAAAGGCCCCTGATCGAGTATAACAAAGCCCCCTCATCAAGTATAACAAAGGCCCCTGATCGAGTATAACAAAGACCCCTGGTCGAATATAACAGACCCCTAATCGTGTATAACAAAGGCCTCTGATCGAGTATAACAAAGTCCCCTGATCGAGTATAACAAACTCCCCTGGTCGAGTATAACAAAGTACCCTGATCGAGTATAAGAAAGTCCCCTGATCGAGTATAACAAAGCCCCCTGATCGAGTAAAACAAAGTCCCCTGATCGAGTATAACAAACTCCCCTGATCGAGTATAACAAAGACTCCTCATCGAGTTTAACAAAGCGGCCCCTGTCTTTGACTGAAGATATGTTAAAGGGCTCTAAAAGAGTAAAACAAAGTCCCCTGATAGAGTATAACAAAGCCCCCTCATCAAGTATAAAAAAGCCCCTGATCGAGTATAACAAAGACCCCTGGTCAAGTATAACAAAGTCCCCTCATCGAGTATTACAGAGTCCCCTGATCGAGTATAACAGATTCCCCTCATCGAATATAACAAAGTCCCCTTATCGAGTGTTACAAAGTCCTCTGATTGAGTATAACAAAGGCCCCTCATCGAGTTTAACAAAGGCCCCTGATCGAGTAAAACAAAGTCCCGTGGTCGAGTATAACAAAAACTCCTGATCGAATATAACAAAGGCGCCTGAACGAGTATAACAAAGGCCCCTGATTGAGTATAACAAAGTTCCCTGATCGAGTATAACAAAGCCCCCTGATCGAGTATAACAAAGAACCCTGGCCGAGTATAACAAAGTCCCCTGATCGAGTATAACAAAGGCCCCTGATCGAGTATAACAAAGGCCCCTGATCGAGTATAACAAAGTCCCCTGATCGAGTATAACAAAGACCCCTGATCGAGAAAAACAAAGTCCCCTGATCGAGTATAAAAAACTTTCCTGATCGAGTATAACAAAGTCTCCTCATCGAGTTTAACAGAGTCCTCTAATCGAGAATAACAAAGGCCTTTGATCGAGTATAACAAAGGCCCCTCTTCGATTATAACAAATGCCTCTAAAAGAGTATAACAAAGGCCACTGATCGAGTATAACAAAGTCCCCTTATCGAGTATTACAGAGTCCCTTGATCGAGTATAACAGAGTCCCCTCATCGAGTATAACAAAGGCCCCTCATCGAGTATAAAAAAGTCCCATGATCCAGTATAACAAAGTCCCCTTATCGAATATAACAAAGTCCCCTGATCGAGTATAACAAAGGCCCCTGATCGAGTATAACAAAGTCCCCTGATCGAGTATTACAGAGTCCCCTGATCGAATATATCAAAGTCCCCTCATCGAGTATAACAAAGTCCCCTGATCGGGTATAACAAGGGCCCCTGATCGAGTATAACAAAGGCTCCTCATCGAGTATAACAAAGTCCCATGGTCGAATATAACAAAGTCCCCTCATCGAATATAACAAAGTCCCCTGATCGAGTATAACAAAGTCCCCTGATCGAGGAGAACAAAGTCCCCTGATCGAGTATAACAAAGTCCCCTGAACGATTATAACAAAGGCCCCTGATCGAGTATAACAAAGTTTCCTGATCGAGTAAATCAAAGCCCCCTGATCGAGTATAACAAAGTCCCCTGATCGAGTATAACAAAGTCCCCTGATTGAGTATAACAAAGTCCCCTAATCGAGTAAAACAAAGCCCCATGATCGAGTAAAACAAAGTCCCCTGATCGAGTATAACAAAAAACCATGATCGAGTATAACAAAGTCCTTTTATCGAGTATAACAAAGTCCCCTGATCGAGTATTACAGAGTCCCCTGATCGAGTATAACAGAGTCCCCTCATCGAGTATAACAAAGGCCCCTGATCAAATATAACAAAGTCCCCATGGAGTATAAACAGCGTCTCCCTCATCGAGTATAAAAAGTACTCATGATCCAGTATAAACAAAGTCCTTATCGAATATAACAAAAGTCCCCTGATCGAGTATAACAAAGGCCCCCGATCGAGTATAACAAAGTCCCCTGATCGAGTATTACAGAGTCCCCTGATCGAGTATAACAAAGGCCCCTGATCGAGTATAACAAAGTCCCTGATCGAGTATTACAAAAGTCCCCTGATCGAGTATAACAAAGACCCCTGATCGAGGCAACAAAGTCCCCTTGATCGAGTATTACAGAGTCCCCTGATCGAGTATATGAAAAGTCCCCTGATCAGATATAAATAAAGTCCCCTGATCGAGCACACATAGGAGTCCCCTGATCGAGTATAACAAAGTCCCCTGATCGAGTATAACAAAGTCCCCTGATCGAGTATAACAAAGTTTCCTGATCGAGTAAAACAAAGCCCCCTGATCGAGTATAACAAAGTCCCCTGATCGAGTAAAACCAAGTCCCCTGATTGAGTATAACAAAGGCCCCTGATCAAGTTTAACAAAGCCCCCTGATCGAGTTTAACAAAGTCCTCTGATCGAGTATAACAAAGTCCCCTCATCGAATATAACAAATTCCCCTGATCGAGTATAACAAAGGCCCCTCATCGAGTATAACAAAGTCCCATGGTCGAGTATAACAAAGTCCCCTCATCGAATATAACTAAGTCCCCTGATCGAGTATAACAAAGTCCCCTGTTCGAGGAGAACAAAGTCCCCTGATCGAAAGTAAAATAAAGACCCCTGCACGATTATACAAAGGCGCATCGAGATATAACAAAGTTTCCTGATCGAGTAAAACAAAGCCCTGATCGAGTATACGTCCCCTGATCGAGTTTAACAAAGCCCCTGATCGAGTTTAATGTTCCCCATCGAGTATAACAAAGTCCCCTCATCGAATATAACAAAGTCCCCTGATCGAGTATAACAAAGTCCCCTGATCGAGTATTAGAGAGTCCCCTGATCGAGTATAACAGAGTCCCCTCATCGAGTATAACAAAGGCCCCTCAACGAGTATAACAAAGTCCCATGATCGAGTATAACAAAGTCCCCTCATCGAATATACCAAAGTCCCCTGATCGAGTATAACAAAGTCCCCTGAACGAGTATAAAAAAGTCCCCTGATCGAGTATAACAACGTCCCCTGAACGATTATAACAAAGGCCCCTCTTCGAGTATAACAAAGTTTCCTGATCGAGTAAAACAAAGCCTACTGATCGAGTGTAACAAAGTCCCCTGATCGAGTATAACGAAGTCCCCTGGTCGAGTATAACAAAAGCCCCTGATCGAGTAAAACAAAGACCCCTGGTCGAGTATAACAAAGTCCCCTCATCGAGTATAACAAAGCCCCCTCATAGAGTATAACAAAGTTTCCTGATCGAGTAAAACAAAGCTCCCTGATCGAGTATAACAAAGTCCCCTGATCGAGTATAACGAAGTCCCCTGATTGAGTATAACAAAGGCCCCTGATCGAGTTAAAGAAAAGCCCCTGATCGAGTATAACAAAGTCCCCTGATCGAGTATAACGAAGTCCCCTGATTGAGTATAACAAGCCCCCTGATAGAGTTTAACAAAAGCCTCTGATCGAGTATAACAAAGTCCCCTGGTCGAGTATAACAAAGGCCCCTAATCGAATATAACAAAGGGGCCTGATCAAGTATAACAAAGGCCCCTGATCGAGTATAACAAAGACCCCTGGTCGAGTATAACTAAGTCCCCTCATCGTGTACAACAACGACCCCTCATAGAGTATAACACAGTCCCCTGATCGAGTATAACAAAGTCCCCTGATCGGGTATAACAAAGGCCCCTGAACGAGTATAACAAAGGCCTCTGATCGAGTATAACAAAGTTCCCTGATCGAGTATAACAATGCCCCGTGATCGAGTATAACAAAGTCCCCCAGATCGAGAATAATAAAGTCCCCTGATCGAGTATAACAAAGCCCCCTCATCAAGTACAACAAAGGCCCCTGATCGAGTATAACAAAGCTCCCTCATCAAGTATAACAAAGACCCCTAATCGAGTACAACAAAGGCCCCTGATCGAGTATAACAAAGTGGCCTCATCGAGTATAACAATGTCCCCTGATCGAGTATAACAAACTCCCCTGATCGAGTGTAACAAAGTCTCCTCATCGAGTTTAACAAAGTCCTCAAATCGAGAATAACAAAGGCCTTTGATCGAGTATAGCAAAGTCCCCTGATCGAGTATAACAAAGTCCCCTGATCGAGTATAACAAAGTCCCCTGATCGAGTATAACAAAGTCCCCTGATCGAGTATAACAAAGTCCCCTGAACGAGTATAACAAAGGCCTCATCGAGTATAACAAAGTTTCCTGAACGAGTAAAACAAAGCCCCCGATCGAGTATAACAAAGTCCCCCATCGAGGTAAAATGGAAGTCCCCTGATTGAGTATAACAAAGGCCCCGATCGAGTTTCTTAACAAAAGCCCTGACTGAGTATAACAAAGTCCCATGGTCGAGTATAAACAAAGTCCCCCCATTAATGTCCCTCATCGAGTATAAGAAAGTCCCATGATCGAGTATAACAAAGTTTCTTCATCGAGTATAACAAAGTCCTCTCATCGAGTATAACAAAGTTTCTGATCGAGTATAACAAAGGCCCCTGATCGAGTATAACATAGGCCCCTGATCGAGTATAGTAAAGTCCCCTGATCGAGTATAAGAAAGTCCCTTGACTGAGTATAACGAAGTCCCCTGATTGAGTATAACAAAGGTCTCTGATAGAGCTTTAACAAAGCCCTGATCGAGTATATATAACAAAGTCTCCTGGTCGAGTATATAAAGGCCCTAATCGAATATAACAAAGGCGCCTGATCAAGTATAACAAAGGCCCCTGATCGAGTATAACAAAGACCCCTGGTCGAGTATAACTAAGTCCCCTCATCGAGTACAACAACGACCCCTCATAGAGTATAACAAAGTCCCCTGATCGAGTATAACAAAGTCCCCTGATCGGGTATACCAAAGGCCCCTGAACGAGTATAACAAAGGCCCCTGATCGAGTATAACAAAGTTCCCTGATCGAGTATAACAATGCCCCCTGATCGAGTATAACAAAGTCCCCCTGATCGAGAATAATAAAGTCCCCTGATCGAGTATAACGAAGTCCCCTGATTGAGTATAACAAAGGCCCCTGATCGAGTTAAACAAAAGCCCCTGATCGAGTATAACAAAGTCCCCTGATCGAGTATAACGAAGTCCCCTGATTGAGTATAACAAGCCCCCTGATAGAGTTTAACAAAAGCCTCTGATCGAGTATAACAAAGTCCCCTGGTCGAGTATAACAAAGGCCCCTAATCGAATATAACAAAGGCGCCTGATCAAGTATAACAAAGGCCCCTGATCGAGTATAACAAAGACCCCTGGTCGAGTATAACTAAGTCCCCTCATCGAGTACAACAACGACCCCTCATAGAGTATAACAAAGTCCCCTGATCGAGTATAACAAAGTCCCCTGATCGGGTATA
>NW_024726570.1:5000-10417 GCF_018991925.1 Homarus americanus | reverse complement strand
GGGTAATTTGCGTGCCTGCTGCCTTCCCTAGATGTGGTAGCCGTTTCTCAGGCTCCCTCTCCGGAATCGAACCCTGATTCCCCGTTACCCGTTATAGCCATTGTAGGCGCATAACCTACAATCGAAAGCTGATAAGGCAGACACTTGAAAGAAGCGGCGCCGGTGCGGAGACCGTGCGCTCAGCCAGAAGTTATTCAGATTCACCACAGGTGGGTTACGGACCGGGGCCCGACCAGTTTTGAACTAATAAAAGCGCTCTTCCCTTGCGGTCACAGACCAATTGCATGTATTAGCTCTAGAATTGCCACAGTTATCCAAGTAAGTGGGTTTACAGATCCAATGAAACATAGCTGATTTAATGAGCCATTCGCGGTTTCGCCTTAAATCGGCTTGTACTTACACATGCATGGCTTAATCTTTGAGACAAGCATATGACTACTGGCAAGATCAACCAGGTAGCTGCTGCTGTTGGCGGCGCCTATCACGGCGGCCAAAATAGTGAGAGAGATTGAGAGAGAGGCAGAAGACATTGGGCGAGGGACCGCACGTCCGTGTGTGCCAATCTCCTCCCTTATCCACTCCTCTTCTCTTTGCCCCACCTCCAGCGAGGCAGCCGACATTGGGCGAGGGACCGCACGTTGGCCTTAGAGAAATAGCAAACCAGATGATCAGATCAAACTGCACCTTCTCTTGCTATCCTCGGCGCCGGCAGCGCCACCGTGTGTGCCAATCTCCTCCCTTATCCGCTCCTCCTCTCTTTGCCCCAGCTCTAGCGAGGCAGCCGACATTGGGCGAGGGACCACACGTTGGCCTTAGAGAAATAGCAAACCAGATGATCAGATCAAACTGCACCTTCTCTTGCTATCCTCGGCGCCGACATCGCCACCGTGTGTGCCAATCTCCTCCCTTATCCGCTCCTCTTCTCTTTGCCCCAGCTCCAGCGAGGCAGCCGACATTGGGCGAGGGACTGCACGTTGGCCTTAGAGAAATAGCAAACCAGATGATCAGATCAAACTGCACCTTCTCTTGCTATCCTCGGCGCCGGCAGCGCCACCGTGTGTGCCAATCTCCTCCCTTATCCGCTCCTCTTCTCTTTGCCCCAGCTCCAGCGAGGCAGCCGACATTGGGCGAGGGACTGCACGTTGGCCTTAGAGAAATAGCAAACCAGATGATCAGATCAAACTGCACCTTTTCTTGCTATCCTCGGCGCCGGCAGCGCCACCGTGTATGCCAATCTCCTCCCTTATCCGCTCCTCTCCTCTTTGCCCCAGCTCCAGCGAGGCAGCCGACATTGGGCGAGGGACCGCACGTTGGCCAATCTCCTCCCTTATCCGCTCCTCTTCTCTTTGCCCCAGCTCCAGCGAGGCAGAAGACATTGGGCGAGGGACCGCACGTTGGCCAATCTCCTCCCTTATCCTTCTCCTCTCTCTCTTTCTTTCTCACTCTCTCTTACTGTTTGTGGGGACGTGGGCTCATGAGCGCCATCGTCGCCCAATATTGGTTAGGTTGTGTATTTCACGGGTGGGAACCGCCATCGTTGTTAGGTGATGGGGTAACCCAACGTGTGCTTTGACGAGTTTTGGCTGCTAAACTCTCTTTTTAGTATACTCGGCTCCCAGACTGCGCCCTGGTCGTGTTGAACCATGAGCGTTGTCTATGCACATTTAGGGTAGCCGTTTGCGCGTGGAATAGTGCAATGAATCTCGGTCAAGAGACGGTTGGGCGCTGCATTGAAGGCCGGCACAGACGCGAAGACGGGGTGATCAGCCAACGCAAGTCCGCTAAGTTGGGCAGACAGCAAGGCGAAGGGGAGCCCGGACTGAAAGGCCGCAGCATATGCTGTGAAGGAAACTAGTAGGGTGGCGACGTGTGCGCCGAGAGAGAGACGGAGTAAATAATGTCCAAACGGAAGAGAGACCTGGCAAGTGTAATTGATAGAGCGCGAGCCTACTCGCCATAAGCCCACTCCACTGCCATTCCTCTGATCCAATGAGACTAAAATCTCTCTCCTTCTGCTCCAGCCATTGCAGGGCAGGGAAGCGACGGCAATTATGGTTGTTGTTTTGAATGCCGCGCTTTGCTTCACAGAGGCGCTCCGCTGGGGGGCGGAAGATATTTCACACCGAATATGTGTGTGAAGGCACCCTCTCCCCTTAATAAAGTGAAATAGTGCAATCCAGCATACAAGGTCGGACGATAGGACATTCACCATACCGCACCTCGAGAGTGGATGTTGTTTGTTGGGTAAGGTTAAAACCGGACTGTTCGCAGACAGCCGAATAACCCGGTTCCGGACTAATTGGTGGATGCAACATCATGATGCTGCTGCTGCTGCTGTCGCGGAAACCGCAGTAGCGACGTGTGCGCCGAGAGAGAGTAATAATGTTCAATAGGGAGAGCGACCTGGCTAGTGTAATTCATAGATCACGAGCCTACTGGCCATTAGCCCGCTCCACTGCCATTCCTCTGACCCAATGAGACTATTTTCTCTCTCGCTCTCCTTCTGCTCCAGCCATTGCAGGGCAGGGAGAGGAAATCGACGGCAATTTTGGTTGTTGTTTTTGAATGCCGCGTTTTGCTTCGCAGAGGCGCCGAATCGCTCCTCTGGGGGGGCAGAAGATATTCCACACCGAATAGGTGTGTGAAGGCACCCTCTCCCCTTAATATAGTGAAATAGTGCAATCCAGCATACAAGAGAGGACGATAGGACAGTCACCGTACCGCAACTCGAGAGTGGAAGTTGTTTGATCTTTTGTTAGGCAAGGTTAAAACCTGACTGTTCGCGAACAGCCGAATAACCCGGTTCCGGACTTACAATAGACGCAACATCATGATGCTGCTGCTGTCACGGAAACCGTGGTGGTGACGTGTGCGCCGAGAGAGTAATAATATTCAATTGGGAGACAGACCTGGCTAGTGAAATTCATAGAACCCGCTCCACTGCCATTCCTCTGACCCCATGAGACTATTTTCTCTCTCTCTCCTTCTGCTGCTCCAGCCATTGCAGGGCAGGGAAGGGAAAGCAACGGCAATTTTAGTTGTTGTTTTTGAATGCCGCGCTTTGCTTCGCAGAGCCGCCGAAGCGCTCCGCTGGGGGGCGGAAGATATTTCACACCGAATATGTGTGCGAAGGCACCCTCTCCCCTTAATATAGTGAAATAGTGCAATCGAACATACAAGGGCGGACGATTTCATCACCGTCTCCCACTCGGTGTGTGCAGATTCTCCGATCATTTTGTATAGTATGCTCTTAAATCGACCACCGATTGACTTTGACGGTCTCCCATGCGGGTGTGGAACTTCTCTGGTATGTCGTATAATATGACCGAGGTGCCTCTACCCCTTATTATAGTGAAATAGTGCCATCTAGTGTACAAGGGCGGATACTTTCATCACCGTCTCCCACTCGGTGTGTGCACATTCTCGGATCATTTTGTATAGTATGCTATTAAATCGACCCTTGATTGACTCTGATGGTCTCCCATTCGGGTGTGCAAGTTCTCTGTAGTATGCTATCAAATCGACCCCCGATTGACTTTGACGGTCTCCCATTCGGGTGTGCAAGTTCTCTGTAGTATGCTATCAAATCAACCCCCGATTCACTTTGACGGTCTCCCGTGCGGGTGTGGAACTTCTCTGGTATGTTGTATAATATGACCGAGGTGCCCCTACCCCTTACTATAGTGAAATAGTGCCATCCAGTGTACAAGGGCGGACACTTTCATCACCGTCTCCTACTCGGTGTGTACACATTCTCGGATCATTTTGTATAGTATGCTATTAAATCGACCCCCGATTGACTTTGACGGTCTCCCATGCGGGTGTGGAACTTCTCTGGTATGTTGTACAATATGACCGAGGTGCCTCTACCCCTTACGATAGTGAAATAGTGCCATCCAGCGTACAAGGGCGGACGTTTTCATCACCGTCTACCACTCGGTGTGTGCAGATTCTCGGATCATTTTGTAAAGTATGCTCTTAAATCGACCCCCGATTGACTTTGACCGTCTCCCATTCGGGTGTGCAAGTTTCTGTAGTATGCTATTAAATCGACCCCCGATTGACTTTGACTGTCTCCCATTCCGGTGTGCAAGTTTCTGTAGTATGCTATCAAATCGACCTCCGATTGACTTTGACGGTCTCCCATTCGGGTGTGCAAGTTTCTGTAGTATGCTATTAAATCGACCCCCGATTGACTTTGACTGTCTCCCATTCGGGTGTGCAAGTTCCTGTAGTATGCTATCAAATCGACCCTCGATTGACTTTGACGGTCTCCCATTCAGGTGTGCAAGTTTCTGTAGTATGCTATTAAATCGACCCCCGATTGACTTTGACGGTCTCCCATTCTGGTGTGCAAGTTTCTGTGGTATGCTATCAAATCGATCCCCGATTGACTTTGACGGTCTCTCATGCGGGTGTGGAACTTCTCTGGTATGTTGTATAATATGACCGAGGTGCCTCTACCCCTTACAATAGTGAAATAGTGCCATCCAGTGTACAAGGGCGGACAGTTTCATCACCGTCTCCCACTCGGTGTGTGCAGATTCTCGGATCATTTTGTAAAGTATGCTCTTAAATCGACCCCCGATTGACTTTGACGGTCTCCCATTCGGGTGTGCAAGTTTCTGTAGTATGCTATTAAATCGACCCCCGATTGACTTTGACTGTCTCCCATTCGGGTGTGCAAGTTTCTGTAGTATGCTATCAAATCGACCCCGATTGACTTTGACGGTCTCCCATTCGGGTGTGCAAGTTTCTGTAGTATGTTATCTGAAATCGACTATGCCAAATCGACCCCCGATTGACTTTGACGGTCTCCCATTCGGGTGTGCAAGTTTCTGTAGTATGCTATCAAATCGACCCCCGATTGACTCTGATGGTCTCCCATGCGGGTGTGGAACTTCTTTGGTATGTTGTATAATATGACCGAGGTGCCCCTACCCCTTACTATAGTGAAATAGTGCCATCCAGCATACAAGGGCGGACGCTTTCACGACCGTCTCCCACTCGGTATGTGCAGATTCTCGGATCATTTTGTATAGTATGCTATTAAATCGGCCCTCCATTGACTCTGACGGTCTTCCATTCGGGTGTGCAAGTTCTCTTGGTGCATTTGAAGTATGAGTTGAGTTTAATGAAGTTGATTTCGTCATAGGCACGGTGCTGTGCTGTGCTGTGCCATCGATAACACCAATAAGGAAGGGGCATCTATTTTTACTTAGGCTAGCATACCTAAGTTAAATCAAACTCCCCTTGCCAATACAAGAAGGAAGAGGATTTCGACATCGACGAAACCTCCGGCGGCCCGGTAGTGGTTGGTTAGGTTAGGTAGTTGCCTGTATTATTAATCTATAAAAATTAAGGTCCCCCGTTAGACTTTACCACGGTCAGGCTAAACAGTTTAGGCTAGATAGTGG
>NW_024726569.1:1020000-1021957 GCF_018991925.1 Homarus americanus | reverse complement strand
AAAATTGTAAGTCTATAGCCTTAAAGGATTTTTTGGCCAAAAATACGTTTTCTGAACTAAAATTTAATGTGCCTAACTATTTAAGCACATCCAGAATAATACACACACCAAGAAATGACCTCGAAAACCCATAAGTGGCGATGTAATTAGCATTGCAAAAGTAATTAAAATATTCTAAAAATCATTTGAACATTTTCTAAAAGCCATTTGAACAAGTTATAATCAAGATATCAAATTTGGTTAACAGATCCTTACAGCACATTCAGGAGTACTCTATACTGAAATTTTGAACAAAATCCATTTTTGGCCGAAAATGACAAAAATTGTAAGTCTAAAGCCTTAAAGGATTTTTGGCCAAAATACGTTTCTGAACTAAAATTTAATGTGCCTAACTATTTAAGTACATCCAGAATAATACACAAGCACCAAGAAATGACCTCGAAAACCCATAAGTGGCGATTAATTAGCATTGCAAAAGTAATTAAAATATTCAAAATCATTTGAACATTTTCTAAAAGCCATTTGAACAAGTTATAATCAAGATATCAAATTTGGTTAACAGATCCTAAGCAGCACATTCAGGAGTACCTTCAGCTGTGGAGTCGGAGTCGGAGTCGGAGTCGAGGAGTCGGAGGAAATTTCGGCCAGGAGTCGGAGTTTCAAAATTGCCAGACTCCGGACTGACTCCGACTGAAGCTATTCTGTTCCTAAGAATAAATATATGAACTGAGGCATATTCATTGCAGTGATTCCACTGATCCCACTAATTTTCTTAAATTATTAAAAGAATATTTCCATTTTATAAGCATTATTATGAATTTATTGTAGCAGGCACAGTATAGCACTATAGTTGACGATAGTCTTTCTTACCATATGAAATTTTGAATTATATCAAATTTTGTTTCGTTGAAAACTGCACAGAGGCTCTCAGCTACAAAACAATTAGCTACAACCTGTTTTGTGAGATTAAGGCAAATTTAATTTAATAACTTAATCATGTAAGGTTTATCCATTTTTCTTTAATAAGGTATTCATTTCTTTAATGTACATAAATATATAACTTTACTTTAAAAAAGGAATTGTAGGATCGTCATTTAGATCCACATCAGATTATGAGCTTAAACAAAATTCATATGCTGAGATCGAACTTTTTAGATATACATTTAAATGGTGTTTTCTAGTTAATATCTTGAATTCTTAATAAATTTATTTTTCTTTTTTGATTGAAACTTTGAAAGTCAAGCTTATCATCTTTAGTTCTAAATATCGTCCAGATCATTAATAAAGCTGTAGCAGTATAGCCACGGTGTTTTACTTTTACCTGTGCAGGTTACAACATACAAATTACAATTAGGGATGGTAGAAATAGTTGTTACAAATAGTCCAAGGAGTCGGAGTCGGAGTCGGAGTCTGAGTCGGAAGCATAAAAATTGAGGAGTCGGAGTCGGAGTTGAAGGTTTTGTCTTCGACTCCACAGCCCTGACACACACACACACACACACACACACACACACACACACACACACACACACACACACACACACACACACACACACACACACACACACACACACACACACACACACACACACACACACACACACACACACACACACACACCTTAAAACCTGAAATGATGTGGTTCCTCAGCTACAGGTATTAACTCTCTGGTGTCGTTCAGGTCTAAACTAACACGTGTCACCTACACCAATAATACACTGAAGCTCTACGACACAAATATAACAAAAACAAAACAAAACATTTATATACCTGTCATACTAAAGCCTTTTGTCATTTCGCTTTATTGTGCAATTTCCGGCAAAATCTGTAATTGTTTTTCGATGAAATAATGGTCATACTGTACTACCCCCTCAACCCCCATCCCACCCCCCTCCCTCAAAAAACATATATTAGTGTATATCATAATCAAATTAGGTCGATTATTAATTTTAATTGG